>NC_020405.1:2845617-2901868 GCF_000321355.1 Plasmodium cynomolgi strain B
ATATTTTTTACATTTTTTTTTTTTTCTTTTTATAATTCTTCATTTCTACGAGTTTCATTTGATTTTAATTTTTTGACCTTTAAAATTGTTAAATAATTGCGCATATATTTTGTATACCTTGGTTTTTTTTTTTTTTCCTTCATTTTTAAAAAAATAACAAAAACTGTGCCAACAAAAGGATAAAGCAGAAGGAGATATACATGTATAGTACATACTTATGTATATAAACGTGTATGTATAATTACGTACAGAGAGTGTATACATGCGGGTATAAGTACAAGCACGTACAAGTATAAGGAGAAAGGTATACATTTATATATATATGTACGATTGAAGATAGCCATTTTTGTAAGGCTGCATCATCCCCCCCACCAACATCTGTGATCTTCCTCGATCTCACCAAAACGAGTACCCTTAGTGTACTTTGTTTTTAAAATGTAAAATGGTGGATTCACCACCCAAAAAAAGAGCATTGAATACTACTGACGATAAAAAAGAAAAAAAAATGGTTAGCAAAAAAAGTAACGCAGATGAAGCTGTTGAAAACGTTGAGGAAAGTCTGGATAATGTAACTGGGGACAAGAAGAATGAATCTTTGAAAAAGGATAAAAGAAAAAAAAAAGAACAAAAGAACAAAGAAAATGATATCGATAAAATTAATGACGAAGAGGAAGAAGATGAAGGAAATGATGAGGAAAATTTAAAAAAATTCGGAGTCGACACGAGTGAAAATGACGATGATAAGGAGGACGACGATGATGAGGATGACGATGAAGACGACGATGATGATGAGGACGATGACGACGACGACGATGATGATGACGATGATGACGATGATGATGACGATGACGACGATGATGATGACGATGACGACGACGATGACGACGAGGAAGACGATGAGGAAGATGATGACGAGGAAGACGATGAGGACGATGATGACGAGGAAGACGATGATGACGAAGACGACGATGATGATGAGGATTTTGAGGATATGGATGATGATGACGACGAAGATGACGAAGATGATGATGACGACGATGAGGACGAGGATGAAGACGATGAGGATGAGGACGAGGAGGACATGGGCGGAGACTCCAAAAAGGAGGGTGAATCGCACACAAAGAAGGACAGCGACGACGAGGCATGAGACTAACATGGGGTATGCGCCGCAACGTGCGCAGCAAAGTTAGCAGCAATATGTATATTAATACACATATTAACATGTGTACACTTTTTTTAAATTAAAAAAGAGAGGGATTACGAAAGAAGGAATATTTCAACGGTTCACAGCCTACTGTTCAACATTTTTATAAATGAGGATATAAATAATATACCACCATGTTTCTTTAAATCATATCGCACAGTTTTTAAATACTCATTTGTGTATTTTATGTGTTATTCTATTACATTATAAAAATTATATATAGATATGTACACACATACATACATACATACATACATACACACTCGTATACGCACATATACATAATATGTACATATGTATAAAACACTTGTTGTATATGTATTGTACCTATATATATTTTTTTTTCTGAAAACAGTTGTTCTGCCTTTTATTTTTTTATGTTGCAATTTGAACATTTAAAATATTTCACATGTATACCACAAAAGCAAAAAAAAAAAAAAAAAAAATATATATATGTAACAAAAAATAACTAAATTTAAAAATTAAAAATAACAAAAGAATTTGAACATAGATGAAAAAATATTAAAATATTTTTGTTTTCCCAAATTGAAAAGCCCGCCTCCGCAGGGGTATGCAAAATATGTGTACGTACGTACGTGTGTATATTGCGTGTGCGCGAACTTAAGTGCCGCCAACGCATGTACCACGTCCACATGTGCCGTTTCTAATGTACATATTACACCCATGTATATATGACATATGTATGTCCTGTTATGTATGCCAATTAATTTGGAGGACTGGTTTTCCACGACTTCCTCCTTTTTTAACAGTTCAAAAAATTGAGCATAAATTAGTAGAGACATTTTTAAATTGGCATTTCATCATATTTTCACGTTAGCTATGTACAGGGCGTTATAACAGCGGAATTGCTAGTAGGCGCGAGGTGGTAAGCGTACATGTTTATGCCAACGTATACAAATACCCTCGCGTGCGTGTTGTTATGGCCTAATTTGACTTATTCAGCAACTTATATTCTTTTTACTCCATTAAAATGATAGAAAAGGGGTGATACATAAATTTTATCCCAATTGGGGGCAATTTTACCAATATGGCATTCGCAGAAAAAAAGTGGTTGTATGAGGGACGGGGAATACGGGATAGGGGCGCTCTGAATGCTTATAGGATGTGTGCCACACGCAGATATACATATTGCATACACATGCATATGGATATAATTATATGCATAGGGATACACGAAGTGGAGACGTCCATGATTGTGCTCAAAGCGTTTGTGTATCTCCTCACAGGGTACACTCGGCCACTACATTTTCTTCTTTTTCCTCTAAAGTAAAAATGATGTTCCCCATTTTGTACATACAACTATGTCGCAGAAGAAATTGCAAATATGCACCTAAAGAGGTGTTACACGGGAAAAATGTGAACAGCCAAATGCAAAAAAAAAAAAAAGAAAAAAAATATGAACAGTTCATGCAAAATCTGTGTTTGAAAATGTACACCGTCCGCTTACATAAAAATGGCAAATAAGAAAATATGTTACCTATTTTTTTTAACCAAATAGCATCATCATACACTTCAAAGAAAAAAGAAAAACAATTTACAAAAGTTAAAATAATTTCGTCATAGTTGTCATTGCAGATTGTGCTTTTGCATAAAGTGTACAACAGAACGTTATATTTTGATTTTTTTTAAACAACATACTTTGAGAAAAAAAAAAAAAAAAAAAAAACAAATACAATGGCTAGTCATTTATACAGAAAAGTTATCACAAACTTTGGCTAACCAAGATATCGAGTAAAACATTTTTGCGATTTTTTTTTTAAAAGCATGAAAATGGTGGTATAACCAAGAATAGCTCGCTCTATTGTGAAGATAAGATTAATTGTGACATTTTTTACGATCCTTGATGAGGAATAATTGCTGGAAAAACACTCGCATGGAACAAAATGAAGGCAAATTGTGTGCTGTGCTATAAGTGCAAGAAGAACAATGCTGTAGTTTGCACGAGGGAGAAATCGTGCAAGGATTGCTTTTTACAGCTTGTCGAATATACATTTAAGAATACGTTAAGGGAAAAATGCTTGTTTAAAAACAAGGGGGGTTACAATTTTCAACTTCCAGGACAGCTTGTACAGAAAAATGATAAAAGGGAGGATATGCAGGAAAAAAAGTGTAATAAACCGGTTGTACAAGGAGAATATGCCCCCTGCGAACATGGACATTTCGCGGGAAGAAGCAGTTGCAAAGAGCTGAACGAAGGAATGTACTCGGACGGGACAGAAAAGAAGGGAAAAAATGTCACCACATTGGGTACGCAACCACAAAAGAAAAAAACAGCTATCGCGTTTTCCGGGGAAATTTGCTCGTCTTTTCTACTCTTTCTGTTTGTAAAATATTTGAAAAACGTCAAAAATAGGAAGAATGATTTGTTGCTGACAAATGAATATTGTGTTTTTAGCGAAATAATATTCGTAGACATTTTTCAAGATGAAAATTATATTCTTAGCTTGATAGGAGCTATCGAGGAGATGTTTCGCGGTTTCGAGGAAAGCGGCGATTCGAAGGGGGGGAACAACGATGAGGCGGAGGAGGCAGCAGAAGAGGCGGTGGAGGCAGCAGGAGAGGCGGTGGACAAATCGGCATACCACGAAGCGTACCATAGGGACAACCAGTCTGAAGAACACGAGGAGAAAAACCAACACAGCCGCAAACATGGTGAATCGTCTCCCCTAGAAAGCAGCGACAAGATACTGTTCGTTAATGGGGTGTTTAAAAAAATAAATAAAGTAGTCTTTACAGTGTTAAAAAGCAATTATTTTGTGAGTGAACATTATAAAAGCGAATTCCTAGTGCACTACGACTTGGTGAAAAAGGAAAAAAGTTATTACCTAAATTACATAAACGAGCTAATTATATACAATGCCATTTTAAAGTACAGCATAGACGAGAACATCAATTATGTCCTCTTTGGAAATAACGCAAATAACATCTCCAACAAATCATTTCTGTACACCATATTTGGCAACGGAATAAATCTACCCATATGTACAGCGTACATAGATAACAGATATAAGAATGTAAATTTTATTAAGCCATTGAGGGATCTCCTAAGTAAAGAAATATACATTTATTGCTATTATAAAAATATCGCCTACTTACGGAACACATCCTTTGATGGGAATATCGTCTATAGGACCATAAATGAAATGCTGTCTTCTCTGGATTCGAAGAATAACACTACATCCATAATTAACAACACGACAGGCAATTTGGTAAACAAGGTAAATTTCATGAACGTGGGGAATGAGGCTAGCATCGAGAGTGTAGCCAAAATGGCGAACTTGACAAGTGCGACGCAACATCCCCGTGGAGGAAAGAATCAAGAGGACTACATCCTCACTGATGTGAATACACAAGATGGAGAAAAAATTAGAGACGTAGAAGTTATCCCAGAAAAGTTACACAGCTACAGTTATATTGAAAGAGATCACGCCGCGAACTACATAGAGAAATGCGCGAACACGTATAAGAGTTTTTTGGTCTGCTATATATGCTCAGGAAATAAGGAGACAGAGGAGGAAAAAAAGTTTATAAAAAAGATGAACAAAATTCAATTAACAAACTTGGAGAAAATGAAGCACACTAGTTTAATTTGTTCCACGTGTCTGAGCATATTTTCTTCCAGCGACAACTTTGTGAATCTGTTCAATGTCTTTTTTAACATTTGAGTTTGGCAAGATTTTGCACCTTTGCGGGCAGCTGCGTGCTCGATGGCACCTACGCCCGGTATCTTTGCGGCTAGCTGTTTTACGCCCGGTAACTTTGCGGCTAGCTGTTCTACCCCCGGTATCTTTGCGGTTACCTGTTTTACCCCCTGTAGTTCCTCGCCCAACTGCTGTGCGCAGCCCCTTTTTTGCAACTGTGCCCTGTTTCCCCCGAGCGCCCACGCCAGGGTGTGAAAAGCAGGAAGCTTCTCCTCGCTTCTGTCACAGCCTAAAAGGAAAGACGCATATCTGTAAGGTAAGTCCCAGAGGGAGTGTAATCACAGCCAGTCGTCAAAATTGATATTTGCCTTTTTTGTTCCTTCCGCATGTATAATACATTCCTGCGAGTTTTGCGCGGGTTCCTTTAGGGAAGGGTTGGGAAGGGAGCGGACGTTTTCGCCGCGCGTGGGTGAGTGAATGCATGTGCGCGTGGATGTGTGGATGTGTGCACGTGTGAATGTATGTGCACATATATATATGTTTGTATGCTTCCACGCGCGCGAACGCGCCTGCGCCGAGGCTGCTTCCCCCTTCGCGTGTCTCACATTGGTTACTTCGCCATCCTTGTAGATGTACATTCGAATCCTCCTCTTGATTTTTTCAATTTTGTTAATGTGTATTTTTTCCTGGTTTTCTGCCTGTACTGGGTCGTCCTGTTGCTGAAGATTGGCATGGGGAGACATTTGGCATGGGGAGACGTTTGGCATGGGGAGATATTTGGCATGGGGAGATATTTGGCATGGGGAGATATTTGGCATGCCCATTTGGCTTTGTACATACATACACGTGAACGTATGGAAGCATTCTCATTCGCGTGTGTGCGCATGTGTTTATGCCACCACACAAATTGTAACTTCTGATTTCTGTACCTTAACTTTGTTTTTATACGCATCAAAAAGGATCAACTTGTTTAACGACTCCATCTCCTCTGCCCACAATTCGTAAATATTCTTGGGGGTAGTATGGGGGAAGAAACGAGTGGAATGTGGGTGATTACATGCATACGTTCACGTTATGTGAGGCTAGAGGAACGATATTGCGTGGGGTAAGTCCACGTTTGGGTGGCATCGTCTAGGCAAATTCGCTCACCCATATGGTCATCTTTTCATCTTACGTTGTAAATAACGTAGTTTTGATACGCGTTTGAGAGATACTTATGCATTTGCTTAACTTGTTCTTGCTTGTTCACATAGGGAACGATGCAATTCTCGAAGTACTTCAGCTCTCCTTCGCTGTACACTTGGTGGGTAAGAAGTACAGGGGGGGTGCAGATAAGTGGGGGTCGGGGGTGCATATAGGTGGGGGAGTATGCGTCCCTTCGTGAGAGACTGCCACTATCTATAACTAGGCGGCTAACGAAGCGGCTAAGGAAGCAGCCCAACATGGTAGGTTACTTCTTTGCCTAACTGTTACTGAGAGGGAAATAATAGGAGGGGATATGTTGTCTAGCTAGCTTGATCATTTCTTCTTTTTTGCTATTGTCCAGCTTTATTTCTTTGACAAAAATTTCCAGGCTTTTTAGCTCCTCCTTTGCAGTGAGGTGGTGCAGTGAGATGGTGCAGTGAGATGGGTTCGAGCAAAGTTAGGCAAAATGGCACCAGTTGACATAAATGTAATGTCTACATGGGGATAGCGAGAAGCATAACCACGGGGTTGTGTTTGTTCCCCTCTATACATCTTTTTTTTTTTTTTATCGGAACTCACCGTGCTGCTAGCATACATAGGGGAGAAATACTGATAATTGGAAAAATTGGAATAGGAAAAATTGTACGCAAAAGTTAGGGCATCTTGTATGATTCGTTTCTTCAAGTTAAGTCTCTCCTCCCTAGTCATACTAGAATAATTTTTCTGAGAGTTTCTGTTGACGTCCTTAATTCCCAAGTGCATTTTGTTGTCTTTGTTTTTGTGTTTTTGTGTTGTTGTGCAAAGGATGTGCCTCGAAGTTTTTCTCTGCTACGACTACGAATTTCTCAATTGACAGAAGGGGGTAGAGGCACGTCAGCAGATTCACTTACATGTGTATATTTAAGTGAATATATGAGGGTATATATGGTCATGAAGATATGGGGAGTAAATTTTGCCCCTTAGGTATGTACACGTGGGAACTGTGCAAGGGTTGTCTTTATTCAGATCCTTGAATTAGAAGGCCTCCGCGGCATGACAGGAGGAGTTTTGCCAACATGTAGTTGTGGAAAGAAAAAGTTGGAATCGCGGCAACAATCCGAAAGGGTAACAAGTGGTGGGAAAAAATTGAAAAAACACATAACCTCAAAGGACGGCAACAAAAATGGGCAACAAAAATGGGCAACAAAAATGGGCAACAAAAAAGGGTAACAAAAAAGGGAAGAATTAAACGGGCAGTGCGATACACACACGTATGCGACGACGAACAGGGTTAAACTAGGAGGAAGTAATTTTTTGCATGAAGTATGTGCTTATATGTGCACGGGAGAAAATTAAAGTGGGGCCGCCAACCTTTGCGAGGAGTGTTCCGAACAGGAGGTGGGAACGTGGCAAAAATGGGTCTGAGTGCGGTGTCTTTTTGTTTCATTACGGTTAGCTATGTTTCATTTTTTCGGTCACCCAGGTGATATATATTGCGAAGCTGCTAGCACTGGTTGTTGTACTGTCACGCACGCGCCAGTACTCGTAACGTTATATAATTTTAAATGTGCCCTACGGTGTAACCACAAAATGGGGAGCAGACTGAAACTGCGAGAAATATCTCGCGGCGGGGTGTAAATACGTGGCAATAGGCCAAATGGGTTAAACAGGATAAACGAAAAAATTCCGCGGGGAGTTAATTGGGATTAACTTCTGTTGGTGCATGTGCACAATTTAGAAGAGACAAAACATGTGTACGTTGTTGGGGAGTAGTTTTTTTTTTTTTATGCGTGCATTTGTGCAGGCATATCCTTGTGCGTCAATTTGCTAGCTTGGCAAAAGTGAACGCACAAAAAAAAAGGGGGGGGGTATATTTGGGGGGCCAGCCGGGCACTCCCCGAAGGGGACAAATGATAAACGAAGCGAAGTAGATGAAAAAAAAAAAAAAACGCGCAATGAGGGGTAGCAATGTGCAGCGCAAAGAGGGAGAGCAATATGCAGCGCAAAGAGGGAGAGCAAAATGCAGCGCAAAGAGGGAGAGCAAAATGCAGCGCAAAGAGGGGGGGCAAAATGCAGCGCAAAAAGGCCGCGTTACACCGACGCGCTACACCACCGCGCAGCACCGCCGCTCAGGGTTTCCATGGCGGGGAGAGCTAATTAGACAAAAGGGAAGCATTATTCATCCTCTTATAATACTTAAAGGAGAGATGCACAAAAAAAATGGATATGATGGAAACGCAGGAAGAAATGAAAAAAGGGGAGAGCTGACTTTCGATGTAGTAGTAGCTATAAATGATCGGCGAAATGGTGAGGGATAAATATCTGAAGAAGGAAACAATGCTTTGGGAAAACAATTGATCCTTTTTGTCAAAAAATAACGATATGATAGTTGGTATGATCGGCTCTATGTAGGCATAGGAGCACGAATGGATAAAGCAAATACTGATGTATTGAAAAATGATATTATAATATTTTATGCTGTGGTAGGTCAGCAGGATTCCTGTGCTCTGTATCAGCAATCCTATAATTGCGGTGCCTGTAGTGCGGAAAAGGAAGGAGAATGAGATGAGTCAGGTGTAGCGGCGATGTGGCAGGTGTAGCGGCAGTGTGGCTCTTGTGCTAGATCCGCCTGACAAATTGTCCCTCCCCAAATTTATCATCCTGATAAAGGAAAAGACACATAGGGGGAGGGAAGACGGGGGAAAGGCTCTCCCTTCGTACCATTGTATCCAAACGTTTTCAAAATATATGAGAAGGAAAAGTACTGATAGAAGATCATGATAATTCCGCTCAGGGAGACAAAGACGCTGATTTGTATCTGCTTGTTGTCTGTAAAAAAAAAAAGGAGGGGGGAGGAGAGAATAAATATGCGCGATGTTAATGCGTACGTATGTTTTTCTCTCTCTTGTTTCCCCTCAGGTGCCTCCCCCTCGAATAAACAACAAAGTGCTGGTGTGACTAACCGGACGAAACGTTGTCGTTGTAGAATACAAAAAAAATGTTACTCATCAGGTTGGAGGAAAAAGCTGACGTAAATCTGAACATGCAAATCGAAAGGAGGCACTTCAACTTGTAAGAAAGAGTCATGTGAGTAAGTGCACGCATTTTTTCCTTCACGTAGAGGGTGAGCCTGGTGATGTAAAAGTAGTCTCGTCTCTTCAAAAATTGCTGATATGATAGTTCGGAAAATTCATCATTGTCGTAATTGAAAAATTTCTTCCTGTAATTTTCGTCTGAGTGTTTTTTTTTCTTATTCTGCAGGTAGCTATTTACAGAATATTCACCTGCCGAATTTCCATCTGCCAATTTTCCACCTGCCCAATTTCCACCTGTCAATTTTCCACTCCCATAATGCCCACTTGCCGAATTGGCTCCTCTTTTGTAGCTGGACGTTTCGTGCTTGTTCCTCCCACTGTGTGCACGATTATTTTTAAATTCTGGCTGAACCAGGTCATTCAGGTATTCGGAATTTTTTCCGCCATCGAATGGTAGATTTTTTTGCGCATGTTTTTTTTTCTGCCCATCGGTGTCAACATTCAAGGTGATCAAATTAGCATCTTGGATGATTTTTTTTTTTATGTTGTCCTGATTGTGTGCTAATAACTCACTCGAAATCGTCAACACAATTAGAAGAGAAGCAATTAACCCAAGTGTGTTAAAATTTAATATAATTTGAAAATTAAATATGGTTAAAAACAACGAAGATAACAATGGGCCCAGGATAATTCCAATTGCATTAAATACATTTATGTACGTGTAATAAATACACACATCTGTGTCAACGAGGTCATTGATTATGGCATTAACTACAACGATGAACACTGAGCTACTGCCACATATAATTCTGTTAATAATTAATAAAGGGAAATTCAAGTTTACGTAAAATAGGTACATACCAATAAGATTTAACAGAATTAAAAATACAAGTAGATGCTTCTTGTTGATGGTAGAAAAAAATCCTATGACCAAACACATTACACATTGGGCCAGCGAATAAAAACTTAGTAAAATTCCCAACTCCTTCACTTGGATGTCGTAATAGTTTAATATATAAAATGGTAGTAGCGGCTGTAGGAAGGATTCAAATAGCGTCTTGATAAACACAGAGAGGAGAATTTTGAACAGCGTTTTTTTCTTAATTTTTTCGTACTCTTCATTATCATAAAATAGGTTTCCATCGTCCGTTTTCGCTTTCATTCTATCTACTTGCTATTTTGTCATTTACGTGCGCGGGGCGCGGCTGGTTAGGCTGGCGGTTTGCGCGGTTGGTGAGGCTGGCTGTTTGCGCGGTTGGTGAGGATGGAGGTTTGCGCGGTTGGTGAGGATGGCGGTTTGCGCGGTTGGTTAGGCTGGCGGTTTGCGCGATTGGTGAGGATGGCGGTTTGCGCCGTTGGTGAAGCTAGCGGCTAACGTTTTGCTCTCTATGTGTACACAGCCAACCCCTAGGAGAGTCAATTTCCTGAGGGGATAATCCCTGTAGGAGCCCTTCTTCTTCCGCAGGTACGATGCACCTCTTCTACAGCGCACTGCTGTCACTCCGCTATTGGGTACGCGCGAGGAGAGGGGGGAACCATTCGCACGTAGAAGCACCTAAGGTAGTATCCCAGGGGAAAAGGTGAACCCATACGTAAATACTGCGCGTACACCCATGCACGGGCGAAACGGTGGCAAGGTGAGGGGTTCGAAAAGGAGCTCCTCAACAGGGCTTCTCAACAGAGCTTCTCAAGAGGGCTCCTCAAAAGGAGAGGGAAGGGGAGGGGAGGAAACTTTCCCGCAAGGTAAGACGTCGAAGGAGGGCACCCGAAGGGGTGTTAATTCGATCCTTTTAGCTCCGATATAATGCCTCCATATATTGGCCCCGATATTTTTCCTGGACGTAATACCTATATATTTTGGCCCCGATATGTTTCCGCGATGTGGTACCTCTATATCTCGCATCTATATCTCGCCTCTATACCTTTCCGCGCGCGATGTTACCATGTGAACGCTTCCCATGTGACCCGGAATACGCAAAAAATTTCTTTTTTTCTAACTCTCCAAAATGCCTCTCCACACATAAACACAACACACTGGGGGCATGTCAAAAGGGGATGGAAGTTCTTAAAAAAATGGAAGAAGGAATTTCCTTGCGAGTATGGTGGAACGGGGAGTTGGGGTACCCTCTACTGATAAGTGCACGTGGTGCCATATACTTATTGCACGGGGCTTATGTGTACCAATATGCACTTGCGTGGAGGATAAAAATACGTATGTAGGTGCACAGGCGTGGCTCTGTAGGATAGGTACGCTTGTAAAGTTGAGCTGTTTTGGGCTATACGTGTCTCCAGGATTGTATTTCCTTGGGACATTCGTCTTGGGGATGTACGTCTCGGGACGGTATTTCTTGGGGAGGTACTTCCTTGGGCAGTACTTCTTCGGACTGTACGTCTTTTTGTGCCTGCCCCTATGGAAGCATTTGAGCTAGGCACGCACCCACCACCGTATGCTGGCCCCAGGAGCTCAGGAGAGCTCTAAATGCGTGTCTCTCCGTTGAAGAAAAACGATTGAAAGGGGCCCTTCTTTTCTGCAGATGCACGTGTTTTTCAGCTAGCCAGTGAGCATGTGTACGCCGATTTATCTTTAGCCCCTTCTTATAATTGGTATGCCGAAAAAAAACTACACAAAATGGCCCCCTGATTTCTGGTACCCAATTTGATGAATTTAAATAAAAAAAAAATTTTTAAATGAATTATTTTTATTTCAATAAAATATATTTTAATGAAAAAAAATAAAACAAAATAAATTTCATTATTTATTTCTTTAAAAGATGAAAAAAAAAACACAATCTTATATCAACTTACACAAAACAAATGTAAAAATTGTTAAAAAAATTCTTCAAATGTAAAAATTTTCAAACTTGAATAACTTACAAATTGTAAATGTTTACAAATTGTAAAATCTTGTAAATCACAAATTTCACATATTTCACAAATTTCGCAAATCCAAGAAAAACCACGCCATTAAACAGAGGCCGGCCTTACAGTCAAGGTGAACAAAAACGCAGCCAACCGAAGAAACACATAACAAGGAAGAAGCTCTCTTCAGCTTTACAATTTTTTCAAAATTAAAAAAAAATATAAACACTTCAAAGGGTAAAAAAAAAAAAAAAAAGAAGTGTTAAAAAGGTTTTCTTATTCGACGTAGCTACGAAGTCGTTTAAGTATAACCCCACAGAGGTGTTCCGGGAAAAAAAAAAAACAAAAAACAAAAACAAAACAAAACCACGAGAAGGAAAGGCACACTGGGCAGTTTTGTTCAAATTTAAGCTCGGCAAATCAGAAGTGAAGCAGCAAGGCCAAAATCGGGGGAGCAGCTCAGGTATACACCACCAACAGAGGTATACGACACCCAAGCTACTACTTCCCATCAGAGGTATACACCAGCCAAGGGTTCACTCCTCCCAAGCATAAGAAGCACAGCACGAAGAACCATACGGTGAAGCTGCAACGAACAGGCGAAGTCGCGGAAGAAGCGCAACTCTGCATAGGCTCACATACGCGTTACATATATTCCACGCCCAACCCCGCAAAGGTGCATGTGCAAAGTGGGAAAAAAAATAAGTGCTCTGCTCTGCTCTGCACTGTTCTTACTCTAGCGACACATTGACATAGGATTACGACTGTATTTCATTTCTGCATGTTTTTTTTTCCATGCAGTTATTTTTTCCATGCACTTATTTTTTCCACTTAGTTATTTTTTCCATGCAGTTATTTTTTCCTCCCCGTTTAGAAAGTTCCCGCTAAATGAAAAGCTGATTTTTCACTTTTCTCCGCGTGCATGTGCCACATCTATATTTTATTATTTCCGCTTTATTTTTTCGTGCATGTTTTTTTTACATTTTGGCAATTTTTGCCATTTTGGCAAATTTTGTTATTTTTTTACCATTTTGGGCATTTTTGCCACTTTGGCATTTTTTCCACTTTGGGCATTTTTGCCATTTTGGCATTTTTGCCATTTTGGGCATTTTTGCCATTTTGGGCATTTTTTCCATTTTTTACCATTTTTTACCATTTTTCACCATTTTTTGCCATTTTTCACCGTTTTATTCCTTTTCGTACCAGAGTTTTCCCTTTTTTTCTTTTCGTCACATTTCTTTCGCTTGGCCTTCCTCATTTAGGTCATTCCACTTCATGTTTTCGTCCCATTTTCGCCATTTCTTGCCCATTATTCCATAATTGTGAGTTCTATTTCCTTTGCTTTGCATAAGCCCGTTTTGTGTTTTTCACAAAGGCTCCGTCTGTTCTGCAGGAGCATTTCGCGTGTTCGCGTCCACCATTCTGCATGTTCATCCCCCTCCCTTTTTTTTTTTTGCGCATGCCTCTTTTGCTTGATTATTTTGCATTTCCATTCCACGGAGAGAGTTGCCCATCCGCGAGTAGCGAACAACTCTCCGACGGAGTGATATATAGGGTGCCCCCTACCTACATGTGATTTGCACAACCCGTGTAGTGTGTTTTTATGTATATTCATTTTTGCCACGTGAAGCCAAGATATACGCGGCGAACACGTGGACGCGGAATTTAGGCATATCGTCATTTGGGAGCAGTGAGATACCTTGCACTGTACCGCGCACACGGTGTTCCCCTGCACAGCCGAGGTAGAAGAATTCCTCACGAATAGGAGAGAAAAGAAGAGGTAGATACGAGTTCGCACGAAGGTATATAGACGCTCAGCAGAGGAAGAAGCTAAGAAGACGTTGTGAAGAAGCGGCTCAAGTTAGGAAGCAACAGAGACGCGTTGCGAAGAAGCGGCCCAAGTTAAGCAGCAACAGAGAAGCTTTGCGAAGAAGCGGCCCAAGTTAAGCAGCAACAGAGAAGCTGTGCGAAGTAGAGGCTGCTGACCAATACGCCAGCTATATCACCCAACTGCACTCCAAACGGAATCCCCAAATTGGAAGAAACGAAAATGGACGCCTTCTACATATATACCGAAAACGGCAAGAAGCTGGTAGAACAAATTTTCGCAAATGACGTAAATGGTGAAGCGACTCAGGAAGAGATTAAAGGGATAATATTGGGAAGCAGTTTAATCGATAGCTCGAATTGTACCGTAATCAGCAATAGTGATGATGAAAGCATAATCAGAAAAGCATTCGAAGGGAAGTTCATCTTTGTCATTAAGAAGGATTCTCTGTATTTTGTAATTTTAAAAAAAGATGAAAATAATCCAGTGATGACAATAGAAGTAATTCGAGAAATTGTGGAACTTTTTAAAAAATATTTTAAAATAGACAAGTTGGGAGAAGATACCATAACGAATAATTATTCTGTTGTTGTTTTTCTCATTAATGAAATATTAGCACAAGGAGGAAAGCCGAATGTATTTGTGGATGAAATTTTGAAAAATTTGGTGGAGAGTGATTCTGGACTCCTTAATGAGACATTGAAATATACTCCTGTGGCGAACAATCTATGTAACTTACTAGCATTAAGGAAAAATATCTCAGGAGAAAATATGTCAAATGATGTGAATATTAATTACAGTTACAGCAACGGGACAGCAATCAACAGTAGGGATAACGAAAATGTCTTTTGGAGAGCAAATAACATCTGTCATTTGCATAATAAAATATGTGTAGAAATCATGGAGAGTGTAAATTGCGTTTTGACTAAGAAGAACAAGATAATTCACTTTGCTATTCAAGGAAACGTTTTTGTACATTGCTTCATTAATGGATCTCCATTAATTAAAATGAGCTTTAACAGAAACATAAAACTTCATTTGACCCACCTACATTACACTGCCAATTATAATTTGATAGTTAAAAGATCATTTCTTAATCCAGATGCAGAAAAAAACTCCTTCTATTTTGTACCCTTGAATGAGCGATATATCGTTATGCAGTACCTTTATTATTTCCCCTTAAAAACTAAGAGAAGAAGAGTGCACACAATAAGCGCAGGCAGTTCCGTATCCACTGCTCCGGAGCTAACGAATGTGCTGAATTTAACAAATGACAGCTGTACGCAGAGTGTTCTAGCTATAATGGATAAGAACCCGCAAGAAGAAAACAAACAGGTGGAGGTGCAAGAGAAAAGAGATGAAGTGAGTCAGGAGAATCATAAAAGGGGAGATGAAGTGAGTCAGGAGAATCATAAAAGGGGAGATGAAGTGGCTCAGGAGAATCGTAAAAGGGAAGACCAATTGTCGCAGGAGAATCAAAAAAGGGAAGACCAAGTTACCCAGGAGAATCGTAAAAGGGATGACGAAATGCAAAATGAAAAGAAGGAAATTTCCCCAGCAGAATATCGATTCAAGACCTATTTGGAAGAAAACAGTAGACCAGTTCCGGAAGAGCCGCTACACAGAAGTAGTAATAACCAGGGTGTGAAGTTTGCACCAGCTCTCCAAACTATCCCTAACATGCAGCAGCAAAATGGAAATACGCAGACGAGTACCGAGAATAACAGGACAATCGTAATTAGAGATACGCTACCCAGTATAGAGAATAATGAACGATATTTATTACCCATAAAGGTTAAAGGAGTTGTTAGTTATATACCAAACGATTACAAATATAATATCAAACTGCAACTCATTTTGAATGAAATAAAAAGATGCAGTGATAGCGATATGAAGATAAATGGGTATGAAAATATCTCTGTAAAAATTCCAGTATATAATTTCATAAGGTATGTTAATATAATTTGTACAGTAGGTAATATAGGATATACAGAAAATTACAATTCTGTGATTTGGTGTATTGACAGAGTGGAAAATTCAGATATTGATCTATCGGCTGAGTTGACCTTGTTCATACAACCCAATTCAGATGGACTATTTCGTAGCCATAGATATTATTATGAGAAGTTCATAAGGTACAATAATGATGAGTATATTAATGGCCTTCCAGATACATCCCAAGGGAATGGCATTTCGAATTGTTGCTACCATGGGGAGAGTGCTAGAAATTGCAAGACCATGAGAAGAAGCGATAATTCTAGTAGTTTTCGGAGCCCACTGCGTATTTTCCCCAACCGTGTGTCTAAGTGGTACGATATAGATGCCTGCGCCTACCCCGACTTCACCTTCCCAGTGTATGTCTCTTTTACCGTCACGGGGATAACCGCTTCGGGAAAGCGTGTAGAAAGAGTCGAGTTGAAGAGACCCAGAAATACCTGCCTGCACGCGGTGTATAGATACAGCACGTGCTACAACCATGTAGAGTTTAGAATATAGGAGTGGCAGTAGAAGTGGGGATATTCCTGGGGTGCGGCATACGGCGAGGAAGTAGAAGTAGGAATATTCCTGGCGGTGCGGCATACGGCGAGGAAGCATAGCACTGGAAGCAGAATGTACAATGTGAGCAATGCGCACCTCACGCAGTTGCAGAAAGAAAAAAAAAAAAAAAAAAACACCGATTTAGGCATAGACATATATAGAAGACACAGCTGGAAAGAGCACCGTGCAACATTTCGACAAACTGGAAGCACACGATATGTGGATGGGTGAAGGCGAAGTATCTTCAGTTCTTTTGCCTATTCTTCATTTCGACCCTGTGCAAATCACATGTGTTTCCCTTTCGCCAGAATTTTCGATTCTGTTAGAAGTATAGAGGCACATTGGAGAATGGCAAAAAAAAAAAAGGGAGAGTACCAATGCATGTGTGCATTTCTAGCTCCATGAGGACCGAGTGCACAAAGAAGATCAGACTGGACTCAGTGGGGTGAAAAGTTTACAGCCACTCAAGATGGAGAGTACCGAGTTTTATAGAATTTTCAAGGTCCAGGGTGTCGTCAACTCTGCGCAAGGAAGTACGAAAAAGAGACAAAAAAAAAATGACCATCGGATGGGGATAACAACGCTGAAGTACGCATAATGATTCTCTATGCGTTCGCGAGGTTACACTTTTTGTTTTTGTCATTTATGAAGTTATCTGGGCATTGTGAAAAGTGAAGCGGCATTTATTCCTTAACGAGCAGCGCGGTTTATTGTAGCACTTTTTTTCCATCCCAACTCTTCATTCTTTTCATTTATTTTATACGTTTATTTTATTTTGCTTGTATATTTATTTCTTTTTTTTTTTTCCCTACCTGCACATGTTCTTATGGAAGTCGACGTTCTTGTATAGGTTGATAATTTCCAGAAACTCCAAAGACTACAGAACAAACGGGGAGATGACAAGCGGCCCTATTTTCCCAATTAAAAATTTTTAATTTTTTTACTTAAGTGTTGTTAAGCAGTTAAGTTACTTTGTAGGATCTGCTGATGTTTCCGTTTTCTCTCTGTGATTGGGGGTAAGGGGAAAATGCACGTGGGTCAGGTTCGGCATGACAAAGGTGTGCTGTGTGGGTTTATATTTCCTTCTTCCAGCGAAGAAGTGGTTAGGGGTTGTCGTAAGGTTCTTCCTCTTAATGCGTTTGTTCCGTTGGTTTTTCGCTTATCCAGGTGTTGGTATGCCTTTTTGTTTAAATCTTTTTTTCTTTTTCTTTTTTTTCTTTTTTTTTTTTTCCTTTTTTTTTTACGTTTTTCTGAGTTATGCGCATGAGGATCTCTATGACTATCTTTAAATTTTTGATATATTGCAACATGTCTTCATTCGAGTGAAATTCAACTTTATCCTGCAAGGAGTCATCAAAGGGGTGGAGAAGTAGCGCACATAACAAATGCCTCCTGTGTTGTGCGCAGGTGGCTTTTTGCCTAGTACTGTTGGCATGTCTAATGTGTGTGCTGACGTTATCCCTGACTGCAGCAAAAAAAAAAAAAATTGTTTTACTTCCATATTAATCGAGTGAAAGTAGTTGTTTTGTTTCTCTAAGAATTTTTTTATTTTGTCCAGCTTGATGTTAATGTCTTCTAGTTCCTTTTCGCTACGAGGTTTACGCAAAAATGTTTTCAGCATGTTTCACACAGGAAGGGGGAGAGGCAGGGAGGAAAGCTTCAAAAGATGCGATATGAGTACTGGCACACCAGCGAGGGGGTAGCTTCGTTTATCATCTCATAGCTGTAGAAATGCATACCTTGCAAAGACGAGCTTGTACATGTCATACATATCGTCTGATATTTTTTCCTTTTCCTGGTGTGAAGCAGAAGGGGAGCAGCACGGGGGCGTAAGCACGATCGAGCACACTGTCAGCACACTGTCAGAGCACTACCAGCACACTGCCAACACACGCGTGTACGCATGTGAAAAAGGCACCCATATGTACAACATCGGAGCGCAGCGAAAACCAGTAGGTGCTGCCATTCGCCTGCCTACTGTCCAGCTTTACATTTAAAATTTTGTTCTTCAGTATATTTTTGTCCTCCGAAAAAGTATTTATGATGTCGTTGTTGAGAAGTATGTATTCCTTAATGGCGTCCTACGGTTTATGCAAAAGTAGGGGAATTACATGAAGGGAGGATAGAGGCAAAATGAAGGGAAGATAGAGGCAAAATGAAGGAAAAATTGGGAGAGAATCGCACCCATTCTGATAAAAGGGGTGTAGAGAGTATAACGGGGGAGGAGGGGTTGGAGGAATGACCCCGTAGCGCCTAAGTGCATTCAGCTTTGCTTTACTTCAAGCTTCTTCTGAGATGACTCCTCTTCCTTTTGCAGCAAATTCTTTTTATTTTCAATGTCTTGAAACTTTTGATTTATGTCATAAATATCTGTAACTCCCTGTTGTCGCACAATGGGGGAGGGGGTGGAAAAGGAAAAAAAAAAAATTACATGCGTAGCTTTGATTGGGACAGTTGGGGTAATTTGACTTTTACGCGCAGTTCTATTCGTATGTGTGCGTGTCCCCTCCACAGGGAGGCCATTTAGATGTGGGTGCATAAATCCCATTTTGCGTCCGATTGACTATTTTGCGGTTCATCGGCAGGGTTCTTCCTCACAGGGGTGGGTGATGGTTGGGCGTTCCCCTCTACATATACGTATCTCTCCACACATATGCGTATCTCTCCACACATATGCGTGTCTCTCTCAGGGTTTAGGTTTTTCCTCTTCCCCCCTTTTTTTTTCGCCTCCTCCCCTTACGGTTGCCTCCCTCAGCTTCGATATGGTGGCATATATGTTGCTTGCATTTTCGAAGATGTTGGATGCACTAAGTTTTAAGTAGTTGTTGTGTAGCAAGTAGTATATGAGGAGCTTCTTGAATTTTTTTTTTTCCTCGACCATCAACGCTATGTCTGCGTTGTGCAGTTTGTTGTTTTTGTATTCGCTGATCATTTCCCTGTGAGTGGTTAGGGGGCAAGTTGGGCAAGTTGGGCAAGTTGGGCACGTTGGGCACGCGGGGATGAAGAAGCGGGGATGAAGACGCGGGGACGAAGAAGCGGGGACGAAGAAGCGGGGACGAAGAAGCGGGGACGAAGAAGCAGAGACGACGACGAGAGACAGATGTACATGCGCATACACACGCATTTGCTTATGGCTGTACCTCCTTATCCTGAGTATATTGCTGTGCTCCTTGTTGACATTCATATATTTGAGGATTTCTTCATTTTTATTTTTCGCCTTCATGAGTTCCTGCAGGGGGGCGGTTGGGGAACACATGAGGGAAGGGCTGTCGTGCATCTACTCACATTTGTTTATCTGCGTCGGTTCCTCGGTTCATTTGGTGAATCCCATGTCGCCATTCCTGTGCTTGTTTTACAACTCCCATTTTGTGAAGTGCAGAAAAAAAAGACAAAATGTGCGTCTCACCATTTTTTTCTCATCGATGGATTTTTTTAAATTTTTATTTTCCGATGTTATTTTTCTGTTATCATAGGGAATCGGAGGGAATAAAAAAATCAGTGGAGACGGTAAACAATGTCTACATGCCTATGACAGTGTCATCATGGTGGCTCCCATGAGGAATATGTCCTTTTTTTTTTTTTTTTTTTTGCTGCTTCCTTAATTGCATTACTGAATCTCGTTATGCAGTTGTCGTTCGTTATTTTTAAGGCTCGTGACTGTTCTCTCCAAGGAGTTTAAGTAGAAGTATAGCATTTTCTTTTCCTTCTGTTTTTTGGGTGCAAGAACATGACATGAAAGGAGATATTAGCGTTGTGCGTTGTGCGTTGTGGATGGTTTGGGCGTTTCCCCGGCGAAACGCCTTTTCGCCATCTCGTTTGTCATCTCGTTTGCCAGCCCATTCGACAGCTTTGCTTGCGCCTTTGTTTGTCATTTCTCTGCCGAGGAGTTACCTACCTTGAGCCGTTGCAACATAATTTGGTAGGTGTACTTGGAATGCTTGAGGTTTTCAAATTTGTTTAATATTTCTTCATTTTTCGTCTTCAGCTCTTCATGTTCCTTTTTGTTTTTCGTGAGTGGGGTGTGTGAACAATTAAGTGAGTAACTGTGCGGTGCCCCGTGAGGTATCTCCCATAATGCAAATGCCTACCCACGCAATGCCTATCTACTCAATGCCTATCTACTCAATGCCTATCCACGTAACAGCGTGAGCACATGTAGGGGGTCATTTCCTCATTTCCCCCTTTCTATGCGAAGCGAATATGCAGCTAGGGGGGGTGTGAAGCTGCGAGTCTCCTTTTATTACAATTTTTTGTTGCACGAGAGAAATCTTGTTGAGTTTTAATTCTCGATTGAGGAGATCCAAATTTTTCTGCACCAAGGTGGAATGAGCGATGGGGTGGAAGATCGACCGTGTGCGTGGTTACTTCGACCGTGTGTGTGGTTCCTTCGACCGTGTGCGTTGTCACTTCGATCGCCTCTCCGTCGGTTCGTTGGTTCCTCCCAACTGATTTCCCTTGGTGGACTTTTCTGCCCTCCATTTATAGCCTCACCTTGGTATTTTCATACTTATTAAATGTAGTCTCCTTTTTTTCTTTAATAAAGTTAAATTTCTTTTTTACCGAATATACAATATCCTCTGTATTTTCGTTCAGTTTTTCATTATCTTTCTGTGGGGGGGTATATCCATGGGGTGTTTTTTTGAAGTAGACGCAATTGGATGGTAGTTACTACCTTCGTGTGTGGTTTTGTTCTCACAGATGAATAAGTTTTTATTTTTTTGTACCTTGTAGAAGGGTACCAAATCCTTGAGGTTGCACAGCTTGTCGTTGTTTTGGCTTTTCATTTTTCACTTTGTCGGATGCGCCGGAGGCTACGTCTATAGCTGCTTCTATTTTGTTTTCGCCTTACTTTTTGAACCCCAATCTTTATCTCGCTTTTTATTTAATTTGTTTTCCTTTTTATCCCAATCTGCTATGAGTTGCCAAAGGTAGAGGTAAAAATGCGTGGAAAATAAATTCCAGCAAGTGTGTTTGTGTTAACTTGTGTCGGCACTCACTGATCGGTGGCCTACGCATGCACACATGTGTAAGTCCCCCGAGGGTGTGAAAATGATTCCCCTATTATGTATCTGCTGGTCAATTCGTGTGATATGGGTTAAATTGCTTCTTTTTGAAATTTTTTTCGTTCAGAAAGGTGAAGAGAAGAAAAAGGAAGCATAGTAAAAATATGTAGAGCGAAAAAAGACAAAAAAGGAGAAAAAAAAAAAAAAAAAAAAAAGAAAAAAAAAAAAGAAAAAAGAAAAGAATTAGGCAATATCCTGCCTTATCGCACAAAATGGAAGTTTTTTTTTTTTTTTTTTATGCACACATTTTTGCAACTCGTACTTGAGTCACCATTAAACGTAAATGAGTTTACAATTACGCCGCTTCGCATTACGGGGAGGATTTCTTTTGGGGGAGTTAAGAAGGACGAGTGTGCCGATTTGAAGGGACTGACGCGATGTGCTCTCACACGCAGTGCGTTGCGGCATTTTTGGAGAATCGCCATGAAGACACGGCAGTAGCATACGAGCAGCACATGCGCATTGTACCGGCGCGCACATATCTACATTCACGCACAGCGCTCTCCAAAAGGCACTTCCCATATAATCTGTGCCAAAAGGGCGGATAGTTAAATTCGCAAAGGTGGGGGGACAGCTTACAAATGTCATACTTTATATAAATTTTAATCAGTTTTCTTAAAAAAAGTACCAAAAATTATTTTTTTTCAGAGTTATAAAAAAGGGTGGGCTGATTAGACGAATGGCTGAAAGCGCACACGCATGGATTTATCAGTGTGCGGAAAAAAAAATTAAAAAAAAAAGAGATATACAGAGAGATATAGAGAGATACAGAAAGATACAGAAAGATATAGGGAGATACAGAGAGACATAAAGAGGTACTAAGGGACAGAGAGATATAAAAACAAATGTCTTTTTTTTTTTCCCTATCTCCCTCTTTTTCTCAAATTATGACATATATTTTTTTGGTGAGTGGATCCTTGAATAACGCTTATGTGGCGCTTTCACTATACCGTTTCAATATCCACGCGTTTTGCACACACGGTGTGGCTTTCCTTACTTCATTTGTAAAGGCAGGTTAGCTCTTCCCCGTTTCGGAAAGGAGGCCCCCCATTTGTCACAAGCCTCTAATATATAATAATAAAACGTGCACGTAGGAGCGTGCATAGGGTATGCCCAACTGGGGTGTATTTTATTACCCAACTTTTCCTTAGGCGTCACGGTGGTGTCATGGGGGAGTGGACAAAACGGTACCGATTACGTTGACTTGGGATATGCCCCCATCGGGATGAAGGGAAATCTTAAAGTGAGTAGCTGTCCTCTCCATGATGGTAAAGTTATACTCGAGCAAATTGAAATTGTAAAAAGTTTTCTTCTGATCGTTGGCCAATTTACATGGAGGCAATTGCAACCAGCCTATTTTTTTCTTTTCCATTTTTTCGTCTTCTTCAAAAATACGTTTCTGTTCGAGTAAATCCAAAGTAAGCATATCCACACAGTCTAATAAATAAATTTGTATATATTCTGGATGATCGTATTTGTAATTCCCTATATCGAAGGTAAAATTTTCAATGACACCTCGAACACCGAACTTAAAAATGGAAACATTTTTTATTGAGTTGTATGTAAGTGTGCGTAGAATAATTGGTGGTCTATTGAACAACCTCTTTGTTGAAAATCCATCAGTTTTATACGAATCGATAATATTTTTTGGATGACCTTTGTGTATATCATCACAGTGGTAGTATATTAAAGTACATCCATTTTCTGGTTTATTTAGGAAAATTTTCTGTTTCGATAAAATGGTATGCTTCTTAAATAGGGTGACAAATTCTCCATAAAATTTTATTTTATTTATACCTCCATCTGGATATAAATTAATCCGTATATGTGTCCATGGCTTGATTAAGGAGAGATCGTTAACTTTAAAATAGTAAATTTTTTTATGAAAACATTTGAGGAAATCTACACAGTCTGCTTGGAGTAATTCAACCCAGGGAGTATTTTGATTTTCCAAAATGTCTGATATGGATTTATCAATTTTGTAGGATTCTAAAAAATTGTAACTTTTCCTTTTTGTAATTTTCTGTTCCCTCTGTTCTGTTCCTTCTTTCTCTTCCGTTTCGTTTATTATATATTCTTCCTCTTTAACAATTTCGTCTATACAAGAATTTTCGACCACCTCGATTGACAAATGGGGGCATATATCTTCCTCCATATTTTCGAAATTTATTTCTATTCCGTATATAACACTTGGGTACTTCAATTTCAGTATTAGCCACTCGTGTCCTACATCTCTCCTTCTTCTAGTCACCCATCCAACCTTGTCCTCAATCATTATGTTCTCCGATTTGCTGATCGACTCGTCTGTTACGAAAAGGACCTTTGAACCGAAATGTTTCGACAAAATATTGTTAAAATTAAAAAATTGTACTTCTTCTTTGGTATCAATTTCTTTCGATGGGATCTTCACATTTTTGCTAACAACCCAACTGAAGATATTGTTAAAAAGACTTAAAATTTTTCTTTTTTTATTTTTTTTCAACTTATAATTTGATTCGTTATTCCCTTCTCCTTCTTCCACACACAGTGGGACTTCTTCTCCCCCGATGATTTCACTCGGTCCTATTTCTTGCAGCTTTCTTTTCTTCGCACTTTTCGCAGATTTCTCATCATTCGAGCTACTCCAAGTTTTACCTTCCTCCTCAGTCGTCTCTTCCTGGGTGTTCATCATTATTGTGTGTTTTGGTCTTTTCCCCGTCCGAGTGCTTTTTCATGAATTCTCCCTGACCGTTCGTTTGGTCTGCTAGGATTTGCTCTTATTGTGGTTCACCTTGGGGGTCCCTCCTGTTCGCTACCTACGTACGTGGTTTTATAAGTACACACCTACACGTGTGTGTTCCATTTAGTGCGACAAAGGGGCAGTCTCACTCATGTATGTACATTGCACGACATGGTAGGGGAAGTACGCGAGTGCACATTGGGGCTGCGTGAATTATATGTTCTTTCGTCATGTGGAAGAAAAGGCCCGCGCGATTTTTTTTTTTTTTTTTTTTTTTTTTTTGCACATCATGTGGAGGAAGCTGTACGGTTAGGCGCATGTCGTGTGTGCTTTACATAACGTTGAATAGGGAGATTATTTTTCTTTATTTTTCCATACCTTTAAGATAATTATCCAATTGGGTAGAGCACTGTGTATATCTCTTCTTCTCGATTGGAGGAATTCCTCGAACTGTTGTAGATCCTGCGCTGCTTCTCATAAATGTGCGATCGCGTTGTGAAGGCGAATAAAGTAGCCACGTGTTGACGCAAAAAAAAAGGATTCTCATATTTGGAGTAACGACATGGGGCCGAATAAGTGTCCCTATTGTTTTAATACCATGCGGATAAAAAGGAAAAAAAAAAATTTGTGCTACTTTCCCGTTTTTAACGATGACTGGGGTTGACATAATGAAGGAGGCGATGTGGCTACAACGGCGTGCTGAATTGCCGAGGCAGCCACGGTGGAGCATTAAACTGAACGAAGCTGATTTGAATAACATTCATATATTGAAGTATCGGTTTTATGAAAGTGCGACAGGAGGTGCAGTCGCGCGTGGGACATATGGTCAGTGGACATTCCTACTCCCCCTCGATACCACCAACTGAGCGTATTGTCACAAAAATAAATGGGTGAAGTACACACAGAGATGTAGCTAGTTATAAAATTTAACCTTTTTTTAGAACACATATCAGCTTCCAAGGTATGATTTGCATTCACGGGGTGGGGAGAAAAATCGTTTGGCGATTATGCCGTGAAGTTTGCATCCGTGTAGGGTTGACAGGCATGCGATACGTGTATTCGATTTGTTCAGGGTTCCCCGAAATGTTTTCCCAGCTTTTGCGTGTTACAGATTGGGGGAAGAAAAACCTACTGAAGTGTGTTTTTTTTTTTTTGCAAATCATTATATGTAGAGCTTTCCTATCATATGTTATGGTTACCAATGTATGCATATACATTTTGAAAACGCTACGTTGTGGTGTGCCTATTAAAAAAAATTTCTCCAGTTTTGCTTTGCAAGTAATCAACGCAAGTGTTAAATTATGCTCCTTTGTTTATAGGGACGTTATTTATCTTTTTTTTTTTTTTTTTCCCCCATCTCCCTCGCGTGTGCGCCACATTGCAACGAATTGAGCAATAAAAAAAATAGAAGAAGTGAAAAAATTACTTGGGGGACAAAAGGGTTGTCCTCTCGTGGGGACACAACATAAATGGCGAAATGGAAATTTAAAAGGAAACGATTGCTTATTCCTAATGGTATGAAAAGAAGTTCCATTTTGAAGCAAAAAATTAGCAGGCTTGAAAAGGGGTAAAAAAAAAAATAATACCATAATTTTTAGCCATGCTTAAATGTCCACAACACGCGAACGGGGTTTTTAAAAAGGCATAGGCTAACAGAAGGGAGCATAAACCCACACGGTATGCTACAATAATATGGAAGAAAAAGGAAAAAAAATGAATTACGTGGGAGGGGTTACTCTGCCCATGTGCTATTTTTCGAACTATGGAAGGACGTCGGTGCTTACCACCGAGCGAACAAATCGAATCGGCTAGGTTGAAAAGCGGCTGTGTAAAGAATTAGACGTGACAGATTTGAAGTTCGCAATTTAAAAAATAATATGATGCGCGCCGGTTTATGTTGTTTCTCGTTTGTTAATTTTTTCGCGTCATTTTTTTTTAGGTTCCTTTATTTACTTTTTTTTTAAGGTTATTTTTTTTTTCGTGTTAATTTTTCCATTTTTTATACGATGGTCATTCTAGTAGATCTCCCCACGTGCCCCCATGAAACGCTGAAAATGTGATAACCCCTACTTGTGGGGGCGTAAAATACGCATGCGAAAAAATGAAAGCAGAGTTGGCGCGGTTGAACAGAACTAACAACCTCACTTTGGTACACAGCGGCAGTGTATCCCGTTAGAAGCAGCTAATTTTGATTTACTGCGTGGCTGTTGTGAAGAGAGGCTCGCACACAAACTTGGGGACAGAACTGTGTGTAAACCTTTTACGCAGGAATTATTTGGTCTCCTCCTGTTTGTTCACCCTGGGTGAGTGAACATTTTCTGAAAAGGACATTTCGCTGAAGTAGCGAAGGGATATAAAATGTATTCCGCTTGACCAACCTGAACATTCGCATGGTGAAATAAAAAATGGGGAAAATAACTGTCGCCCATTTTGTTTTCCACTTTTTTTTTGGTACATATCGAAAGATACGCAAAATTGAGAAGAACCATTTTAACAAAAGGGATATAATGCTGGGGTGTGTGCGTAAAATTACCGTCACAAGTGTGTGAAATAAATGTGAAAGAAAAAAAAAAAAAAAAGGTGAACTTGTGTGTGCTCTTTTTTTTTTTCCCCCTTTGAAATTTCACAAAGGTAGGAAATGAAAAAATAGCATAATTGTTGATATGAAAAAGCGTAAATGAGATGGTCGCATAAATGACCGCAACCTTTGCGTTAGTATGACTCATATATGCAAAGGTGAGAAATACGACGGAGAGCGGAAAAAAAAAAAAAAAAAAAAAAAAACGCGCAGATGTCTTCGCGTAACCTCGTTGTTACAATTTCGCCATGGGAGAAGGTGAATTTTTTAATCGCCCTAACCTAAAACAAAACTCTTGCACGCTTGTTTTTAAATTTTGTGTGTGAAAAATTCCGCTTAAGGGATACGCAGCAGGGAAGGAATAAAATAAGATACTTCCTTGGACGCTTAGCGCAATTGGCTTGGCGTTTAGTCAACAGTTTGGTTCTTTTCCCCCTGTTTGATTTCTTTGGGGGTGCTTTGGGGTTGCTTTGGGGCTTCTTTGGGGTTGCCTTTTGGGTAGTTTTTTTTAATTTTTTTTAATTTTTCTTACCCGTGAGCACCCCACACTTGCATGTGCACGTGCGTCCCGTTTGCTCACCCACCAAAGGGAGGTTGGTCCGTCCGATTTTGCGAACCGCTTTGGCGAAATGGGATGGGAAAGTTGAAAAAGGAAAAACAAAGAAGGGCAACTTGGTGAAAGACAAACAAAATCGAACGTTTAGGGGAGACATACTTCACCCCCCCTATCACCCCCTCCGTGCTGCGCCCACACCGTGATAGCGACGAACCCATGGAGATTACGAAACACGAAAGGGGACAAGGGGAGGGGAGTCAGGAGGAGGAAGGGGATGACTTCCTCAGTGTATACAAACGAGTGGTAGGAAAAAATAAAAGTCTAAATGAAAAGACAAACAGTAACAACGCATTTGCGGAGATGATGGAAATAAGCAGAATTACTGATTACAACATGGTAATGAAATATGAGTACCTCCTCAAGTTAAGCTTCTTTAGTAGCAACGTGAACGTATTGAATGTATATCGATTAGTGAATCCCGAGAGTGAAAAAAAATTTGACGAAATCGCAGCTTGTTTGAGAAGCAACATTCTACTTAGTATAATGGATACGAACAAAATAAATGATAAAAGTGAGCATGTGGGTGAATACTTTACAAAAAATTATGAGGAGTTAAAACATCTACAGTTCGTGATTGGGAACACAGATTACCCACTAGGGTTTGAAAAAAACACAAATGGGGTTTTTCGAGTGTACCTATTTAAGATAATACCAAACAAGACGCTGCTATTAAATAAAAATAATTTGAGTTACATGGAAAAGGGAGAAATGCCAAGTAATTACGACTCAGTTGCTGTGGATAGAGATTTGTTCTATGAGGAGTTGGGTTCATCTGAGCGGAAGCAGGGGGGGGAAGGAGAGAACGAACTGAGGGGAGATGGGCAAATGAAGGGGACATCGGGAAACATCGGGACATCGACAAGCATGGGGACATCGACAAGCATGGGGACATCGGCAAAGATGGGGAGGGGGGGAACTAACTATAGCTACATATACAAAGTAAAATCAGCCGAACAGGTACTTCCTCTGCTGCTAATCGAGTTCGAGTTCAAATGCCTACGGGTCGACATTAGCGTGCCGATATGTGAATACTGCTACACCGCTAAGGCTATTTATTACTGCCATAATGATAAGGTCCATTTGTGCAACATATGTGACATAAAGCATCATGAAAAAAATAAAATTTTGAAGAATCATAGGAGGATGCCAATATCAGAGTCTCCATACCAATTTGGAAAGTGTGCATACCATCCGAATGAAGTGGTAGAAAGTGTTTGCATGAAATGCTACTGTAGTCTGTGCCCCAACTGTCTCCTGATAGGGAGTCACTCCAAGGGCAACTATCGAAATCACCCCATTGTGAATATAAAAGAAGCATTCATTCTGTCCAATCGGAAAAAATCACTGAGTGATGTGAATTTGGAAAATAGGAAAATTAGGATACTCCATCTGTTGAAAAAAAAACATAAACTGTTGGCAGAGATTTATTCTAATTACAATTCTTTGCAAAAACGAATCGATACGTTGTATAGATACATCATTGATGAGCTAAAAGTTTTAAAAAAAAGATGCAATATATTATGGCCTTAAAAAGGGCTGTTCTATCTCAACTACTGACCATCGAATGGACAGAGGCCTTTTTTTATCATACCAAATTGTCATTAAATTTATCTGACTTTATTTTATATCAGAAAAAACATGAATTGGCTGTCCACTTTTTAATGGCTCCAAAAGGGAAGGATTCAGATTTTATGAAAAACGCACCACATTGGCTGTTTCAGAAAATTTACGTACAGTCAAATTTGTGCATTTATGAAGATAGCTTTTTTAAGCTTAACTTTGTTAGCCCTAAGGATTTGGAGGAAGGGATGACGAAGGGGGAGCTAGATAGGAAGCGTTGTGTTTTGAAAGGAAGTCGTAACAAGTTGGAAGAAATGTACAATTTTAACAACGTCTTTAATGACAAGAAGGGGTACTTGGGTCTGTATGACGAGACAGCCTTCGAGGGGGGGGTCAATGCGGAGGAAAGCGCACATCAGCCGAGTGTTAAGTACTCCGCTGCGCAGGGTGCAGAGGTTGAACAGCCGCCTCAAGAAGCGACGCATGAGGGGTTCTCCAATCGAATAGAACGCATGAAAAAAAGCGAATTCAGCAACAAAGATGAAGACAATGGTGAAGATAAACACAATGGGAAAGATAAACACAATGGGAAAGACAAAGAGAAAGACGTGCAGAGCGTTCTCACGCTAAAGAAGGAGTATGCCTCCTTGTACGATGTGACTGAAGAGAAACCAACCAACTGTAATTTGTTAATGGAAATTTTTACAGACACAAAGGAAGTGAATTTATGTGGACCGGGAAGGATCCCACTCAAACAATCGCACATTTGCAGAGAGTTGTGGAAGCATCTCGTTAATTACAAATATATAAATGTGATTCATATTCTCAAGGCAAGATGCAGCTTGAACACTCTCCTGCTGACGTACTCCTTTTTCAATGTTGCGTCCTATTATGACAGCTTGGAAGACTTAGTAAAGCACATAATTAAACACGAAATTTATACTCTGCTTAACAAAAATATTGATTACCATACGAAGATGAAAGTTACCCATGTTTTGGACAACGTCGCCACGTTGTTATGTCTCCGTAGGTTTGTACTCGCTCCTTGGGTTGATAAATATATCGAGTTGTGTTGTTCACATGTTTGGAATGGGGAAAAGGGGGTGTCGTCTTCCTCAAATGGAGAGGCCTCCTCAAAGGGGGATATTAATTATGAGAAAAATTCAGAGGTGAGAGATGAACATACGACATCGGTTCATTCAACAAATGAGCAGGTAAAGGGTACCAATCTGATCAGCAAAAGGGACCCTGATGAGGTGGCAAAAGGGGATAAGGAGGATGGCTACGGTCAATTTGGAATGGGTATGGAAAGGGAGGCATTCCCAACAAGCGGGGGAAATAACACCCCCATCATTTGGTCACCGTGATGGAAGAGGAGGATACAATCTTGGAAGACATGAACACAAAGAAGGATGAGCACCACATGAGGAGCATAAACGGACATGATGTCATGGCGGATGTGTGCCTAACTTCAGATGAAAAGAAGGAACTCTCCACTCTGAAAAAAATAAAAGAACACATATACGTATATTTAGAAATGTTAATCAACGATTTGGTGAAAATACCACACAAGGATCTAAACGATGGAATACGATTTATGTTTTATCTTATCCATGACGAAATTGACGGAAAAAATAAAAATACACTAATGAATGAAAATAAGTTCAGTATACACACCCTGTGCCTATGCTTGGATCTATTTCTTAACTCTGTGTTGTATCATTACATTTTTTACGTCCACGAGGAGAATTTGCATGATCAGGTGAAGACTCCCATGTGGAAGGACTCTTCTCTTCACCAAAAAGTGACAGTTATGTTTGGTCAAACGGTGCGAGAAATTTCGATATACGTTTTCCAAATTTATAACTTAGGAATGTATGACAGAAATTTGAAGACATTCATAAATAACATGAAGGATAATAAGATGCTTCGGGGTAGGGCTACAAATGAGAAGATTTTTTTTCTCGACGTGTCTCAAAAGGTTAGCGCTGCGGAGTTTGGTTCGAACTGTGAGTTGGCTACTGTGGGGTGGGAGGCCTGTCTGTTGGTGGCTCTTCCACTTGATTGCTTCTCTGTACTGTTTTGTTTGGCCAAAGTGGGTTTGGTATTCGGTATAGGGCAATTCGTGTAAAGGGGCGAGGGGCAGCAGGCTTCCCCTCACTGCCCCCTCGCTGCCCCCGTGTTGCCCCCTTCTTTGCACTTTCTTTTTGCACTTTTTTTTTGCACTTCTCCCTCTGCAATTTCCCTTTCCCCTCTCCCCTTTGCAGCTCTTCCAATGGATAATCAAAAATTTGGAGTCGCCCAGGTACTACGCCCCCGTGAGGTGGAACTCCCGCGAAGGGGTCGAAAAAAGTTACCAGCGGATCGTCCAGGAAATAGTTCACATAGACGAGTCGTCGACAAACAATTGTGTAAACGAGAATGTTGATTATAACGTCTTATTCAGCACCGCGAATTTTAAGGAGATTCTGTCTCTCTGCTACTCGATGCAGGGCGTCGGCGCGTGAGTGTACGAAAAAAAGAAAAAAAAAAGAGGGACACACTCGGTGGAGCGCAGCACGTTGGAGATGGAGAAGCAAACTGGAGTGCGGCACACTGAAGTGCGGCGAGCGGACGCACCAAAGAACAAAAAACAAATTGGATGAACTCAGTGGGGCACTGAGACGGTGCTGCGAGCCGAAGGAGATCAAACAAAAAGGAGGAGGTCCCACAGCATGTGTCATTAATATGCAGAAGGGCACAGCAGTCCGCACGCAGTTACACAGATGCGGGTGATTATGATTATGATCAGATTATGATAAGATTATGACAGTGAAGTATAGGGAAGGGAAGGGGGTCACTCCCAACTGACAAATGAAGAAAATGAAAAAGGGGAAATACCCCCGGTGCACACTTCACAGAAGTGTGTTAACGCGTATCGGAGTGCATCAACGCGCATAGACGCACGACAGATAAGGGTGAACGGACCTGTGGTGAAACATACGTATAGAAAGGAATTCTGACCAGACATCTGTAGAGAAAAAAGATGGGGAAATATGCGCGTGGGTAAAAAAAAAATCACCACTATGGTGTAGTAGGCGCATCCAGGTTGCTACCCACATGAGCAAGTTCAACCAAAATGGAGGCCACCATTTACTACAACTCGTTTATGTTTCTGTAAACTTCCGACCAAATATCTTTCGGAGATGCAATTCCATAGGATATGTGATAACTTGAGGTTTGATTAAAAAGGACATACAGGGCCAGGAGAACGTCTATCTTTTCGATTTTACTGAGTATAAGATTATCCCTGAGTAGGAATTTATTTTTATACTTTAGTGGAAAGTGGGTCAATTGCATCCCGGATATTTTATCGACAAAAAATTTCAAATCTTTGGTTTTCTTATTTAAGTAAGATAACTTGGCATTTTCTATTAAGTAATCAGAATAGTTGTAAAAATTTTTTGTAAAATTTTCAAAGCTAGAAAGAACTTCATTTTTTATAATTTTTAAATCTTTCGGATTTGTCTGAACAAGCAAGGTAAAAAAGCCTGCAAAATATTTTTCATAGTTTATAAATTCAAAAGAAGAATCATAAGTTAATTCTTTTTTTTCTCGTAAATAGTGAAATAATTTACTGTTCAGTATGTACTGTATGATGTAAGATACTGCATTGAAGAATAACGGGTTGGTATATAATTTTTTTTTTCTTGTAATTAATTCTGTCATGTCTTCCTTCTTGTATTTTTCCATGTTGATGTGATTTATTAGTTGTGTGAATTCTTTACCTGTGGCATTTTTTTCGACATGATCATCTTCCATTTCGTGATATAAAACTTTTTTTAGAAATTGTAGTAAGTATAGTGATATGTGTATCCCATTGGAGAGGAAGCCAAAGTGGTTGGCACTCTTTCCGATGAGGAGGAAAACAGCGTGATCTTCTTTTTCATTTAAATACACGTAGGTAGCTTCCTTTATTTTCTGTTCGAAGTTTTGAAGTGGGCACAGGAGGGAGTACTCGTCTTGTAGGGGGTCCCTTCCGATGGGTGTGTCGTTTTGCGGTGGGTTGTTTTCATTACCATGGAGATTCATTCGTTGGGAGGTTACTCCTTCCACTGCTGTTGCGTTCCTATTTGTGGGCACCTCTCTTCTAGTTGGAATCGTTCCAATGTAATGCAGCACGTAGTAGTGCATAAAATCGGATATATCTCCTACAACGGTAAGCTCAAAGAGGGAGGGGTCGCTAAACAGGTGCTTTAGCACCTTCTGCACCGTTTCCAGGGATATTTCTTCGGCTTCTCGCAGGTCGAAGTTTTGGTAGCCCATCGCGCCGTCGGACAGGTACGAGATGGTTTGGCCCAGCAGGAAGGACTGCAAGGGGGGAGGGGCAGAAGCAGAGTAAGCGTGGCGTAAGTGTGGCATAAATGTGGAGTAAGCGTGGCGTAAGTGTGGCATAAATGTGGAGTAAGCGTGGCGTAAATGTGGCATAAATGTGGAGTAAATATGACGTAAATGCGGCGTAAGCGTGGCGTAAATATGACCTAAATGTGACACCCACGACGCCACACCAACGTAGCGCCGTCGATACCCCCGCGGGGAAATACTTACCTGGAGATTATTCTTATACTCGTAGAAGTCCTTCCGGAGTTTGTCCACGACCCTCTTGAGAGCAGACTCCTCAATCCGCGTTTGCAGTAAAATATTGTTAAGTATGGAAAAGGCCGAGTTGATATTTTCGTGTTTATTATACGTATAAATATCGATAAAAAAATATTCGTCATTAATGTCGATGCATATATTTATGCTCCTATTGCTGCAATGAATTTCGACGTTTTCACGACTGATGCTTTCTATTTCTCCCCCCTCGAAGAGGCATATAACTGAGAATAATAAGGGAAACACGTTTTTCTTTTTTTTTTTCAATATGTCATTATGCGGTATGATTAATCTCAGGTAAACGTTTTTTTTGTCTATTTGTGTTTTGTATAAATTCACTTTGATCCCATTTGCCAGTTGGTAGTTTTCGACTTCTCTTTGTCCTTTCTCCGCCGCTACGTATTTTTTCAGGTTGACCCTGCAAGCGGCTTCTCCGATCTTCAATTCGCTGGGCAGTTTGTCCAGTTTGGCATCCTTTTTTCCTCCCACGGGGTGCCTTAGGTGTGTGTCCTGTGGGGCGTCCAGCCCGTGTTCGACTTCCCCGAGTTTGTTCTCCGCATCCATGCCGTAGCACGTGAGGAAGAGGGGGAAATTGGGCGCGGTGTCAACAGTGGTCGGTGTGCCAATATTGCTCGACGTGTCAACAGTGGTCGGCGTGTCAACACTGCTCGACGTGTCAACACTGCTCGACGTGTCAACAGTGGTCGGCGTGTCCACACTAGGGGGGACGCACAGGAGGGGCTGCGGGTCCCTTCTGATCTGGTTGATCTTGTGAAGGATGCCAGCGAATATGTCTCTCCTGGGTGTGTCCCCCCCCCTGGGATCCACGTACCTAGCCATGTGCAGTTTTGTTGTGATATTTTCATACACATATCTCTGTGATAGTAAGGTGTTCTGAAAACTTAAGGAAAAGTTGGGAACGTCGGATACCGAATTGATGTTGTCTAGGAACAGTTTCTTCACCTCATCCTTGTCGAAAGAGTTGAAGTCCATGTGGGGGACATGGATAATAACACAGTTGGGTTTAAAATTGGTATGTCCCTTGAATACGTTAAACAAATACTGGAAATAATTTTTGGCAAAGGAATTAACCTCTTCTATTTTTAAATTATCAAAAATTTCCTGTTTGAGTTTTTTTTCCCTTTTCTCATTCAGGTAAACATGTTTGCAAGAATTGTAGTCGATAATTTTTTGTATTTCATCTGTGTACATTTCGTTCATTCGCGTTTCCATGATTTGTTCCTCCTCTTCTTTTTTTTCTGGGTGTACCAGCTTCATCTGTTTTGTGCCTCCCCCGTTGGCTGAGCTGGAATCACCTTCGCCACTGCCTCCACTTGCATCGTCGTACTCAATCTCGTTGGCTCGATAATTTTGTAACTCGTCATTGCTAAACCCATGGGATAGCAAACTTTTAATGAAGTTATAAAAAGCTGTCACAGCTTCTCCGAACGATTTTGTCGTCGTCTTTATTTCCACCGTTCTGATGGTGGCTCCTTCGTTAATGTTGGTGTACTCATTAATATCTATGCTGTTAAATAAATCCCGCTTGTACACGTTAAATCGGAAGGACAGGCAATAAAACATAACGTCTTTCATGACATAAATTTTGTAATCTTCCATCGTGCGAATGCTTTTTATTTCTTCCTTCATCAGTATATTTATGTTGACATTATTTAGAGAATATTTGATAATTTCAAAATCTGTGGTCAGATTGAGGTTTCTTTTTTTGTCTGACTTGTTCAGAATTTTTTCTTCTTCCAATTTTGGTTGGTATTTTTCACTGAGGTAGGCCCTAAACTTCAGCTCGCTCAGGGCTTCGTTTTGAAACGTGTTTCGCAATTCGTTCAGTTTCCGCGCGTCGACGATGTTGTCATCTGGGTATTCGTCGGGGAGGGGAGTGGTGGAACCGCTGTCGGAGTTTTCCGCGTTTTCGGCGTTGTCGGAATTTTCCGCGTTTTCGGGAGCGTCCTTCTTATCTCCAGGGGTGCTATCTCTACCTGTGCGTATTTCTTCTTTTCCTGTGTGTGTGCCTCCTATGATGGGTTCCCCTCCACACACTTCATCCTTCTCATCTGCTGATCCATTTGAAGAGCCACTTTCCGGGTTTCCCTTTCCTGAGCAATCACCCCCATACATATGGACAATTGCGGGTAGGTTTTTATTTCTCGATCGCAAAGTGTTGTCATTCAAAATGGCCAGGTATTTCAAGTCCTCCGGTGTTAGTTCCTCCTTCTTGACGTTCTGAAATTTTTCGCTTACCAACTTGCGAGCTATGTCTACGTTCACATCTCCGTAGATGTACAGGTTGACATTTTCCGTTCTGAAGAAAAGGTCGAAGTATTTTTTGATGTCCTTTGGCTCGTACCTCTTCAGCAGCTCCAGTTTACCGATGGGCAGTCGGTGGCTCAGTCTGCGGTGAGGGGGGCGATGGGGGAGCGATTAGGGGAGCGATTAGAGACGCGGTGAGGGGAGCGATTAGGGACGCGCTGCGAGACGCGCTGAGAAACGCGCTGCGAGACGCGCTGAGAAACGCGCTGAGAAACGCAGCCATGTAAGCAATCAGTTGCGCACCTGTTTTCCTTGTGGAGCGTTTTAATAATATCTGAGTTCATTTTATATTCCACCGTGTTGATAATGCTGTACTCGGAAAAAATGGCCTTTTTCTCCTTAACAATTCGTTCCCTGTTGAATTGAGTTTCTCCTTTTAGTACTTCCACCATGGTGTCAATACACTTAGACAGAATGGCATGCTTGTAGTTAAATTCGTCCACTGTGTAAATATCATAGTCTTCAATTTGGTCTACTCTAACAGTTTGTACGACATGGTCGTATTGGAAGTGGCTTAAGGAGTTTTCCTTATACAGTTCTTTGTTCAGGCTGACACTTATGTAAAAGACGATGTGGTGAAAATCGGTGTATGCGTTTGTCCTGATATTTTTATCTATGATGTTTTTCCGATTTCTGCGAGGGGTGGTAAAGAGAGTAATGTGCGAAAGTGCATATGATCAAAATGGTTTGCATGAAATAGTGTGGGAAAACGTTTGCTTCTTTTGAGAGGCGATACGTGCAGCATATATCTAAGCAACTACAAACAATGGCCTACTTGGAACCCATGTAGGAGACATGCTCGCAGAGGTGACTTATCCCCTGCTGGTTTTTCTTTTCATTCACACTGCCAGTGTTGACTTCCATGTAAACGTGCATCTCCTCGTAGTTGTAATCAATCGGGTTCGTGTATTTTTTGTACTCATTTGAAATTTTGTGCGAAGGTAATATCACGTATTTTTCGTTATTTAAGATGTACGTTTTTTTATTTTTGTTTTTTCTTTTTTTGTAGATGATGCTGGTCAGCCGGTTGGGCAGTTCGTACTTTATCAAATCTTCGTCTTCCTTTAGTTCGTTCGTCTGCAGTTGGGGTTGAAGACGGGGCACAGGGGTGAGGGCGCCGGAATCACGCATGGCGTGTGTGCAGCTATGCACGTGTGTAAGGCTATGCACGTGTGTACCGCTATACACGTGCTGTACACGTATGCACACGGCGTACACATATACGCCTGTGGTTAACGAAAGGAACCCCTCATTTGTTCCTGTTCTGCCCCCCAAACACGCGCCGCCCCATTTGAAACCGCCCCGCATCGAAAACGGACGGCACATACACTCGCCCCTTCCATGAGCAAACGTTGAATTTTCTTTAAATTAGTGTCATAATGTCCGCAAGCAGGGAGTGAAAAATGGTAAGGTGCCCAAAGGGGAAGGTGATAAACATGCGCGGAAATGAAAAACGCATAAACTGTTTAAACAAGCCAAATCAGAATGGCACGAATTGGGGAGAAAAAAAAGAAAAAAAGTTAACACGTTGTACAAACGAACGCCTGAAATACACTCGACCGCGTGATACATTCAGTTCTTATACGGAGCAGGACATTTTCTTGAAATAAAAACGACTGTTTTGTAGGAAAAAAAAGAAACTGCGTGATGGAATATGCAATTCTCGTGACGATGGAAAAATAGGAAAATGCGCTCTATCAAAAATTTCCTCTAACAATTAATGTCTCCTTTCTATTATGCCCATTATAGTGTCAATTCAACATTAAAATTGCTGTTCAAATCGTCGTCTATGTCGACATTACCGTCATACAGATTTCTGAGGTACAAACCATACTGCTTAGCAAAATAGGTGATAATTATATTTGCCCCTGATCTTAGATAGCTTTTAAAGAGCTCTGTCAAAATTTCATTTTCATAATTTATGTGTGCATTCAACTGTTTGACGTAATTTTTGATCATCATGTATTCACCAGAGACGTTGTAAACAGCCAGTGGCACCGTGGCGTGTTTGGCCATTCTGCTTCTAATGCGGCTGATCACGTCTAGGTAAAATAACGACGGTTTGACCATGAGGATGTCGGCCCCTTCGCTGATGTCTGCAGGGAAAAAATATATACATATATATGCAAAATATACAAAATGTACAAAATGTAGAAAAAAAAAAGAATTCAATTCATTAGCAAAATTTTTTGGGACTGCACATGTATATGCATTTTCTTCCTTTGGAGAAAAGCGCAAAACGGTGGGAACACACATACACACCCAAAGTGTACTTTTTCGAGCGCCTATTGTTCGCTTATTACGTTTCTCCACATGGTTGAGGTCATAGTACGCGTTAAAGTCGTGCTGATATGACTGCTTATTTTTGACGACGTTTTTGTGAATGTTGGAATTCAGGATGGATCTAAATGGCTTATACAGGCATGAGGAATATTTGCACGTGTAGGACAATATGAGGACATTTCTGAAGTTGTGAAAATCTAGATTTTTCCTAATTTGTTCAATTCTGTTATCCATTGAATCGCTGGGGCACACTACGTCGGCGCCACACTTGGCTAGGCATAGGGACTACGAAAGGGGAGAAGATGTGGGAGGAGCTACTATAATGATGTTTCTCGTTCGTCTGCGCAGTTGGGATTGACGCTCCCACTGCGCAATAGAGTGCAAGCACCAAATGGGGAAGTCCCTCAAAAAAAAAAAAATAAAAAATAAAACTCAAATGAGGAGAAGTTCTCCCAAATGGCATGCATTACCTGCTTCACCAGCGTGTGCACCGTAACGTCGTTGAGTATTTCCCCCTCCTGTTCGTCATATATCCCATCGTGCCCGTATATGTTGTACGGATCCAGAGCCACGTCCACGTAAATCACAACTTGGTTTTTAAATTTTTGTTTTATTTTGTTTATCGCGTTACAGAAGAAGATGCTTTCATTGTAGCATTCGGAGCAGTACGCCGTTTTATTTTCTTCCTTCACCACTGGGAAAAACATAAAGTGGTGAATATTCAGTTGTAAGCATTCTTCGATCTCTTTCACAATTCCCTCTACGCTGTAGGTGTAAATTCCATCCAGCTGGGTTTCCTTCTTTGGGGTATCCTGCGGAGTAAATGTCATACAGGGGAAAGTGTTCACAGGAGAGCAGTACAGAGGTGGTGCTGTAACAAAGAAAGACGTTCTTCTCTCTCTTTGTGCGAATCCATTTTTTACCTCCTCATGAATGAACATCGGATAAATAAAGTTAGACATCCGTATGCTATTGTTACTGTATAAGGAGCGCAAGTATTTATTTCTCTTTATCCTCCTTTCCCTCCTATTCGTTTCGATGTAGAGGTTGCCATTTATGTCCTTTGCAAAATTTTTTAGGTTGCATTGCCTTGCTACATTTTCGTTGTACAAATCTTCAGTGGATTTTTGGTCTTTACTTAAATCGGTCAAATTCTGATTATGATTTTTAGAGTTCGAAATAAATAATGCGTTTTTAATTGACACAAAATTGATGCATGCTTAATCGGTGGGTCATTCAAATGTGCGTAGTTTTTAGGGCGTCTTCATCGGAGAAGCGGTTGCGGCGGAGCGGCGTCATGTGGCACTCCGATACGGTAGGCGCGGGCGAATGTGGGCGGCGAGAACGTGGCGCTCACACGATGATGAGCGGTGTGCCAAGTCAGCGGTGTGTCACGTAAGCGGTGTGCCAAGTCAGCGGTGTGCCACGTAAGCGGTGGATACCACAGATGTATGCACGGTGTCAGTGGCTATCCCGCATGTATGCACTGAGTCCGTGGTTACCCCGGACGTTTGCGCCTGGCAACATGCGGACAACCACAGTCACATTTCACTAAACAAGCATGCAAAGTGTCATTTGGGGGGGGAGGGCGACTTTCTTTTTCAGTTACACCGTTTGATACAAATGGCTCAATTGGAGCGTTTTTTTTATATTTTTTTTTAGTACGTTATTGTTCTGTGGGTTATTCCATCTTCTGAAGGGGGCCTTGTACCTCTGAAAGGGGGGAAGAAGCGTAGCGTGCCCATGTAACGCGTTCTAATTGTGTATGTACGGCGTGTGCAAAGGTATATGCTTATGTACACGTGCATGCGCCTATGTAATCGTGAGTGCGCGTATGTGCTGGTCCAAATAGGAACAACTGTTACCTTCGTCGACTGCGGAGAGTACAAGATGTAGGCGCTTTTACAGAAGTTGCTATTAAGACAACACACCAAATTGAGCACAGAAAAGTAAAGCAAAATTATTCCGTTTATTTTTATCATTTTTGGTGTATTTTCCACGTGTATTAGCTAAAAGGGCAAAATGAACAAGTTAAAGTGGGGAATTTACATAGGGTTTTTTATTTTGTCATGTATACGTCAAAACGGGAGAAGTTCATTGGTGTGTTGGGTAGAAGGGGAGGGTTGGATTGGGAAATGCTCCTACGTATGGTTAACATGTTTTTTTTTTTTTTATTATGTTTTCCCTCTATTTGTGGATGTGTAAAACGGCATATTTTGTGAGCACTATTTGGTTAAATAACACAACAGTGTGTTTTTTTTTTTTTTTTTTTTTTCGTTTTCACTGGTTGGAGAAGTACTGTGTGCCTATGGGTTCGCAGAAAAAGGCGTATGCCAACGCAGCTATTTTTCGGCTACTTTGGCTCGTTGAAAAGTGATTCTTCAAATACACGCTCATTTTTGTTAACTTATCAAATGTGGGAATATGCCTCATGGATTATTTGAGAAAATGCTTTCTAACATTTTGACTTGCGTGTATATGTTCCTATGTACAAATTTATAGCTCCTCCTTTGCGCGGCAAAAAAATACCATTTGGGGAGGAAACAAACTGGTTCGAACGTTCAATTATTTTAAATGTTAACCGCGTATAGAATCGCAGTGTAGAAACGGTTAGCAAATAATTATGATAAAAGTTGGAGTTCCTGTCGGTAATAATGCAGTGGGATGTATGTTATCGAGGCGCCAATGGTGCATGAAGCAGGAAAAGAAGTGCCAACAACGTGTAAATCGCGTACATTTCTTTTTACCCGCAATTATGCGAACGGTTTGAAAGGGGCACAATAACGCGTGGAATGGTGGTGAAAATTTAAAAAAAAAAACGTTCCAAGATAGCAATACAAACGCAGCAAAACCTGACAAGCACGGTTACAATTGGGGTAAACCTACGAGATGTAAAGAAGCAGCAAGGTGTAATTTGTCGCCCCGGAGGAGATACATTCTCTCCTCCCCATCGCCGAATTATTATAACCCGTGAAATGGTTACTTGATAACGTTAAACCACCTGGGCTGAATGAAAGACGATTTCTGTTTTTTTTTTTTGCAGATTTCTTAACGAACCAAAAGAAAAAATTGCTCAGAAAAAGGTGTAACATTTTGTGCACCAAAAAAGGACACCCCCTTATGGCATGCACTGTCTCCTTCTATTGGAAGATAAAAACACAAACGTTTGGAACACTTCGAAGTGGAGCCAGTTATTTTTCTTATATTGGGGAAAATTTCCATAAGGAAAGCTACATAAGCATCCTTCATCAGGTGTGTGCGCTCGAAGTTTGAGAATTGCGAGACTGCCATTTTGTCAGAAGCAGTGTGATATCATAAAAAAAAAAAAAACGACAATTGTAAAAACTAAAAATTTGCGTTTTTGATGTAAATCGAAAGCGTTGCGCGGGAAAACTGCTTAACCATTTTGACGACGAAAAAGTTTGTGCAAACGGTAAAGGCAGCTAGCCATTTCGGCTTTAAAAAAAAAAAGGTAAAACAGCGGGATATTTAAAAAAAAATTCTGAACCGTGCATAACTTTTTAAAATTTCCCCTTCTTTTTACGATTTTTTTTTTATTTATTTTTTTAACCCCCTTGCGTATGGCGCTATACATTTTTCTTCCTTCACTTTTGCGCCAATTATCACCCCTTTTTAAAGTATCTTATAAAAACACAATGCGTTATTCGTTTTATCCAACGTGAGGGATGTGTGAAAGAATAACTTGAAGAAATAAAAAAATAAAATAAAACGGCGATATGTCCTTTTGGCGGAAACGTGAGACGATACATGGAAAATTTCGCGCACGTATATTACCATCCCCTCTTTTGAATACATTACATTTATTTGCCTTCTATGGCAATTTGGCAAAAAATAGACAATTTTTGAATTTGGCGTTTTTTTTTTTTGTACTGCGTTTGTACATTATTATGTGAAAATTTTGTGTTTTGTGTTTGACCAAGCGTATAGGGTGCACATGCCAGGGCGCACGTTTGCATACGCGCAGAAGTGCATACGCCCAAGCATGTTCCATTCATACGGGCAAACGCACTCCTCCTTCGTGCATACGTTCTCGAGGAGCTACTTAACAACGTGTACATGCTCGCTTAGTTGCATGAAGCCATCTTTTGAAGTAAATTTATTATAAAGCAATATGCATCATCATTCGCCTTTTTTCTTTTTAATCAGCTGACTTGAAGCAATTTTTTTTTTAAACGAGAAATTGTCAATTGTTCGCACAATTTTTATGGTGGCGAATAATTGTAAGCGCGCTGCACAACTGCGTGGGTGTCTAAGAAGTCGGTTTTATGGCGTTTCATTATGCATATATTTATTTATATATACATTTATTTATATATATATTTATTTATATATATATATATTTATATATTTATTTATATATTTATTTACTTATTTACCTATTCATTCATTTCTTTATTTTTTAATCTGTCGCTATTGGCATACAACTTGGCACCCAAGCAGAACAATCGCGCGCTTCCCCTTTGGCACGTTCTTCAAAAGTGCACATTGCAAAGAGTGGCAAAATTATAACAAAAGCTGCTTTGTGGCAGTTTGTTCTGGAAAATTCCCCCACTCGTTTGGAAGCGCTCACTTGGGAGCATATTCACTCTCAGGTTTCATTTTTGCCCATTTTGACACAATTGACAATCTTACGTGTCACCCCATTTTGAAAAGAAAATTTTTAAGGAGCTCCCTCCACCCAGCATTTTTTTTAAACTTGTCAATACACACACGTGCACAATATTCACGCGTGCGCACTACACCTTGCGTCATTTGACTGCTTTTCGTTTTACGTTAAATGGTTCATTTTATGCATACACTTGGAATGTACTAATTTTTTTTTTTTTTTTCTCCACTGTTTACGTATTATTTAATTTTTTTTTTTTTTTAATTTTTAAATTGACGAGATATTGGTTATGTTCTCTTAAAAGGTTGAGTGAGTGTAAAGGGGTATCACATGCACACACATGAATGTATGCACTTATGTACAATATTAAGCGTGCGTATGTATGAGTAAACGCCTGCGACCAGGAACAGTTTTCCAAATTACCACATTTATATCCCCCCCGAACGAGATGGATGTGCTGAGAAGAGGCGACACGCTAAACCCGAGGGTTAAAAGGAGCAGGAGCATAATCCAAAGGGACGAAAGAAACCAGGAACACAGCAGTGGCAGCAACCATCAGCAACTCGTGATTTATGGGAATTCTTTCAAAAACAATTCGCTAGGGTACGCATGGAATGCATACTTTGATAAAAACAAAATAAAGAAGAATATTATGGTATGCTGTGATTTAAGTAAGATTTGCGAAGACATCTTGAAAGGAGTTGAGAACAACAGCTTGACTATTAAAACGTTTTCCTTTTTGCTCATTGGGGTGTGTAATATATACAAAAAGAAGGTGTATTTTATTGGTCAAGATTACGATTTTTTAAAAAGGAAGATCCTGTCCCTGTACAAAAATAAGGACAATGAATTGAACGACTTGATGGTAACTGGTAAGGATTCGAAGAGAAGAAAATTAGGAAAAGACAACGAAGATGATAATAACAAAAGTGGAAATAAAAAGAGGCTAAATAGAAATTCACTCAATATAAAGAGGGGTTCCATTGGCTTGAACGAATTAATCCCATCCGTAATTGACAATTTTACGGGAAGAAAATCTCGCTTTTCTTTGAATGCTGATGAGATAAGTATTGCCGGGACAGAGCACAGCAGTTACAATGACATGTTTAACGAGAACGAAATGAATAATCAGATGCTTCTGGAGATTTCCGGCCTGAACTACCTAAACTTTGACCACGAAAATGAAGACACGGAGAATGACAATGGTAATGGTATTAGCGATGTTAATAATAACTACATGGGTGGAAATAATGGAAGCACCAGCAATCGTAGTAGTGTTCACAGCAGTATGGGTCACTACCACGACATGGAGAAGGCATTAGAGGGTTCGTACATTTCTAGGAATAGCATCCCGATGAACAATTTTGATGGGCTGCATCTGAATAGGGCACTATCTGAATCGTTTCACAACCCTATGGATAATTTGAACTTGGAAAACTCTATATTGAACAATATGATCCCGAAGAACATGTTTTCTAATTTGGAAAACTCCATGAATGAGAGGGGCAGCATGATGGGTGAATTTAACGACTTGGAGTTTAACTCTGTGCATAGGAGTGACGGTTTGAGCTCTGTGAATCGATTCAACGATGGGATGGATAGAGGCGAGAATTCTGGTGTGAATCCTGATGGTAGTACAGAGAAGAGGAACCTCCAGAACGAGTTCTCCAACGTGGGAGGTGAACAAGGATTTCATCAGCACTTTGGAAACTTGAACGTACAGGGAAATGAAAACGGAAAGGGGGTGAACACAAATGATGGCAAACCATTGACTAATAACTTTAATGGGATGATGAGCACATCTAGGGATTTTCCAAACATGCCATACAACGTGTCTCCAGGAAACAACCATTTCATGGGAAGGTACCATAACATGAATAATGCATCTATGCATAACAGAAACGATTTGTACAATTTGAATCCGTTTATGAGCATGCATTCAATGAATAACAATAATATGGACGGTAGAAATAGTTATGCTCCTTACTCACAAAGGATTCCAAATCATAACACTTTTGGAGACTTAGATGTGATGAGTAACGTCATGGTGGGTAGCATGTTCACTCCCCAGAAGAAGAGAAATCTGTCCAAGAAGAATGCCTACTTGGGAGCCCTAAACTTTGAGTCGTATCAGAATTTTGATTATTTCCACCAGAAGGATGACGATGCTTTTATTAAAAAGTTGAACACGTTGCTTGGGTTGGATGACGATGAGAATGAGGGGAAAGGGGGCGAAGACGGGGAAGAAGGGGAAGAGGAGGATGACGTGCATTTAGCGCAAGGGGATAATGCAAATAGGGGAACTGCATCCGAGGGACAGACGGGGAACTCCAAAACGGGAGATAATGACAAATGTGGAAATGAGCAAATAGTTCTGAACGATGAGGGAGAGAAGGATAAGGAGGGAGGTTCTCTTCTGAATGGATCCACCAGTAATCAGCTGGTAGGGAAGAAAAGAAAACTAGAAAAACACATTATTGATAAAAATTATATGATAAAGGATACGGTGATGAAGGGGATGCTGAAAAACGAAAGTGTAGACTACAAGCATTTCCTAATCGACACAATAAATAACGAAATAAATGAGAAAATGCAGAAGGAGTATCCGTCCTTTCAACATTTCTTCCTGCACAGTAGCACCGATAAGGTAAGAACTGTGCAAAAGTTGGAAATAAATTTTGGGTACGAATCTCAAGATTGTGAGAAGAAGAAAAAAACTCTCGAAAATTATTTAACGTGCTCAGTGGGTAACAGGTCCTTTTTATATGAAAATAAAAACGTGTTTGATCATTTTAGTATGAAAAAATGTTTGGATAACATCGACGAGAGTATGGCATCTAACGAGAACGAGACGCTGTCGAACCACTTCCTATCATTTGACGGGGAACACGAAGTAGGGACCATGAAAAGTGACAACAATATGATGCATTTCGAGGAGGTGCGAGAGCAAATTGGTGGGATGCAATTTGACCTACCGAATGAGAACCACCCGAATGGGTACAAAAATCGGTTCAACATGGACCCGTCTCTATCCCAGCACGAGCAGATAGATCTAAATTTGAACGATTTGAATATTAACGATATGAGCATTAACGATATGAGTGTTAACGATATGAGTGTTAACGATATGAGTGTGAACGATATGAGTGTGAACGATATGAGTGTGAACGATATGAGTGTGAACGATATGAGTGTGAACGATTTGAATGCTAACGATTTGAATGCTACCGATTTGAATGCTAAGGACCTCCCTTTTAAGGACGACATGGGTTCTAGATTGCACCTGGGGGGTCAGATGTCCAAAAGTTTGGTGGCTTACGGAGAAAACGGTAGCGTGGAGAAAAATGACGAATTAGACATGAATGGGAATTTCCTAAATGACCGACTCAATTCTGAATTCACCCCCTCGTCGGCTTCCCCCCTCCTGGATTTGTCCATGAACTCCAATTTTAACTTTTCTGATGTTTTCACCAAGGACAATGAAAGCTCAGTGCTGGAAGATAACAGTGTGAAAGTGGATATAAATCTGAACCAGGACTTTGACTTAATTGCCAAGGAGTTGCTTGAGGTGTACAAGAATTTATCGACAAAAATTAACTACATCTTTTTTGATCTCATTACGAAGAATAGACAATCCAAGGATGAAGTAGCTGTTTTGTTTTACATCACATTGCACTTGGCAAATTTGGGGTACTTAAACATAGTGCAGAAGCCGATTCTTGCGGACCAGCTGGGTTCCTATGGGGAGAATTGCTCGAGGCCGATCCTCATTCAGTACATGGGTCAGAGGGACAACTGAGGTGACACAGACTATGGTTTATTTTGCACCGTTAAGGATGGGGTTTACCTTTTGAAGGAGAGGGGTGTTTCTTCCGGTGCGGAGTGTTTTTTTTTTTTTCCCCACTGAGGGAAGAAGCCCCACCTGTTTGGCCTTGCCTAGGTGCGCACAAACGAATAGGAGGTAACGCGCGTAGGGCAACTTTCGTCTTTCTGTGTGCACTCCCCTCTTTTGCATTTTTTGGCCTTTTAAACGTGCTGTCCATTTAGTCCTTTGGCCTTAACGCATTTTTACGCCATGCACGCACCTTGGCTACTTCCACAACTGTAAATTAACTTTTGAATAATCTTAAGGTGAGGTAATTTCTAAAAGTGCAGGCAGACGTGTCTGTACGGAGGAGGCTCAGCTGGCCAAGGGTGCGCGCCTAGAAGCACAAGGGGTGTAGGTGGTGTGCCTGCGTGAATTTCCCCTCCATTCGGGTATGGGATCCCAGCTAAGATATGATCTAAATAGAAAGAGGTGTGGGCGATGGGGTGCGTGAAGCTAGTGAATCAATTCGTTTGGCCATCCCCCCGGGGTAAAAATGCCACAGGAGATTCATCTTGCTATGTGTATGTTTACGTTTACGTTTACGTTTATATTTTTTTTTTTTTTGTTATCCGCTCGACTTGTGAAGTGCAGCGCCGGGGAATGTTCTTGTGTGTGGTAGCATCCCTTTGGAAATATTACAACCAAAAGGGGAGGAGCAAAAATGGTAATTTATTTTTTTTCTCCCCCCCTAAAATACTCGCTAGGTTAGCTAACACTATGAGGAATGAAGCATTCTGTTCGTTCATAAATGGTTATCCTTTTTTTTTTTTTTTCTTTCCGCAAAAATAACTAGTACGACGCGCGCTTTTAGTAGTGTGACATTAGGACACTCCGCCATGGTAGGTATATGTGCCATTACTTGCGGGGGGCATGTAAAGGTGTACATCTTTTTGCAAAGGGGGAATGTCTACTTTTTCAGAGACGTTTCGTTTGCCAATATTGGTGAAGGGGTTAGCACATTGGTCGGGCTCCTTTCTTAAGGTTCTTAACTTTTTTTAATTAAGCTGCGAGAGGGGGGTTTCCCTATTTGCATTTTCCCCTTTTTTTGCAGTGTGACGCATTTTCCCTTTTTTTTGTAGTGTGACGCATTTCCCCTTTTAATTTCCCCCGTTTTCACATTTTCAGTTTAATTTTTTTTTTTTTCCTTTTTTTTTTTTTTGCGTATGCTAGGCTTTTTAAATAAAAAAAAATAACAAAAATTGCGCAATGATTATTTTTTTTTTTTTTATTTTTTTGCGCATTTTTTGTATGCCTCATTTGCATTTTTTTTCCATTTTAAAAAAATGCATTTATAATTAATCTGAGGAACAAGTCCAGATAATTTTTCAAGCATCAGACTGAATGGACGAGAAATGCGCACGTGTTGGTGAATCTGCGCGCATACGTACGTGTATGAAGAAAAGCATTTTCTCTACATCCGTACGTGCATGAGGAAAAACATTCGCGCTACATTCGCGCTACATTCGTATGTGCGTGCTTTTATGTGTGTACGGCTGGAACAAACCTACTTGACTCCCTTTTTAAAAAAGGAGGGGGGAAGCAGAGTTTAGCCGCTTCTGTTTGGCCGTCCCTATTTGTAAATCCTCACTTTTTTACCTCATCAAAATTTGTGAGATCATCCTTGTCCGCCCCTTTTTTATTTTTTGGCGTAATCGACGGAGAAAGTGGACCATAAACGGTTCAGCAGGAGAAAAGGAAAAAGACCACTCTGAAGAGGTGGGTGTGTGGTCCCATGAGCGTAGTCGCAAATGTATAAGTGGCTCGAAAAAAAAGATAAATAAATATTTTCCATTTGGGGAGGAAAGGAGAATACGCCCCATTTGTTTATTAGTATTTGCCTCTCCGGATTAGCCCCCCGTTGGTATGAGCCATTGTTGGTATGAGCCTTTGTTGGTATGAGCTTTTCTTGGTATGAGCTTTTCTTGGCTGTAAGCTTTGACGAAGCGCGAGGGGTGCTGGCAACCAATCGTTGGTAAGTTAAGCGGCATCGCAAGGAGCTGCTCCAGGTGCATTAAACACACGCGAAGAGGTAGCTACCCCAGTACGAGGAAGGTCAAAAAAATAAAAATAAATAATAAATAAATAATAAATAATATAAAATAAAACAAAGTAACAATTTTAGCCGACCAGGCGCAGTTTAACACTCCATTTTGAAGCAGAACCTTCTCTACACGGAACAGAGCCAAAGGTTGCGTGTCTTATGCGTAAGAAGGGAGAGGTTAAGGGGTGACGAGTAGTCCATCCGTTTAGCGAGGTACCTACGTTCGTCACATCATAGTGAAGCTGTAATTCGCACATATCTGTTAAGTGTTACTACCTTCCCCTCACCCCGATGAAATGAAAAAAATGAATATGTGTCATTCCCTACAAAGAGTGAACAATGAGTGACGATGACTTTTTCCAAGATAAAGGCAGCAACTCGTTACAGTACATCAAATGCAAGACCAGCACAAAAATTGATGACATTTTGAAGAGGCGAAGAAATAAGTTAATCAACGGAGGGAACGGTGAGCAAAGCAGAGAGGGGAGTCCGAATGACAAGTCTTCCCCAAAATATGACCCAACTGCAGGAAAACAAAAGGAACACCACAGTGAAGGGAGCAGACATGGAAATGATGAAAGGTATCCAAAATGGGGAGAAAAAAGTGACAGTGATGACCGGAGGAGCAGTTACCAACTGGAGGAAGTGAATAAATATTTAACAAAGCATAGTCATGTAAATCTCCTGGATGATGAAGGAGAGTTCAAGTTGGGAAGGAATTACACACAACATAGATACAGCCTAGGGATGAAAAGTTTCGCAAAGGATTCTATTAAGGATATTTATTCCTACGATGAGAAATTAAAAAAGGGGAACATTAAAAGTTGCATTAATTTATCAACCTTTGATGATACAAAAAGGAACCAATTAGGAGCGTCCAAATCGTTGGACCATATAAGCCAACATGGAAGGGAAAAGAGTAGCAGTCTATACTATCAGCATAATGGAGAGGAAAACGTAAGTTATGGAGAGGACACCATGGGGGGTAATTTAAAGAGCATATATAAGACTCCTAGTACAGAGGTCCTTTTGAGAGAGATAAGAAGCAAAGGGGATGAGGAGGGTAGCATTCTTCAGGAGGGTGAAGTTATCGGGGGGGAATATCATAATGGTTATGATGAAAATAGGGAAGAAATTTTTGCTAACTTGAATAAGATTTACCCGAATGAAGTAGATTTAAATAAAACCCCAAGTAAAAGCTTCTCGAGGAGCTATTTCGAGTACTTAAAATTCGAAACAGCTGGGAAAATGAATATGAGCGAATTGGAGACTCCCGCAAATTTGAAGGATGAAAAAGAGGAAGAAAGTACGAACACCCCATTTATTACGTATTATTTGGCTGGGAAGACAAGCAAAAATGGGCTTGAGCAGGAGGGAAATCAAGACTCTCCATGTGATGATGAAAAAGGTGGAGTTGTCCCCCCTGGGATGGAGGTTGAAAAGAGTAGTAGCGGTTATTTGCCACCAAAGGAAGGGCAAAACATACTTGAAGAATTAACTTTGAAAGGGGAAAAGGACAAAAAAGGGGATAACAATTTTATTACGGAGGAGGGAGTCGGTGTTGCTTCCCATTTGAGTAGATTTAAAAGTATGGTCTCTAACCAAGGGGATGACGCTCACTGTAGAAGCAGCTACAAAGGGGGGGGCGAGAGTGGGACCCTACTCAAGCTTGCCGGCTCGCAGAAGTACAACTTTGTAAAAACTGAAGCGGAATATAGTGACATGTTGAGAGAAAAAAGTGGTCAGCAGGAAGTTCGAAAAGGTAGCGCAACCACTACTGGAAGGATTGCAGAGAGTAGCAATGTAAATTTTTTGGGAAAAATGGTCTCTAACAATAACGTAAGTTTTAATGATAACATTTTTTGGTCAAACCAATTTCACATAATGAATACGAAATCGTTTCGGGACAACCTGTTCGTGGACTCCAAGCAGTGCGACAGGGAGAGCACCGTGCCGCTACAGATGATGAAGCATAGAAGTGACGTGTTACCCCCAGGGTGTGAGTTGAGAAAAAGTCTGACTTTAAGAGACATGCCGTTAGCTAATTCAATAGCGGAGAAACCAAGAGTCCATGAGCTCTCCTCTGGGGTGGACGCCTTGCACAGGGGAGACCACAATTATGCCATCCCATGGAATGACAAAGTAGAGACCCATGATGACAGATCCTTTGGTGTAAGCAAGAACCATTTGGTGGTTAACTCCATGATGGTGCAGAGGTCTCAAACGGGAATTAACCAACTAGACGAGTTTGCAATCCATCGGAGTGCCAGTTTTGGGGATAGAAAAAAAGTCACGGACTTGGTAAGTAAGTTGGATAAGGACCCCCCCACAGATGTGTATGTCCGTGAATACAGCAAAGGATGTGATAACCCTCCGTTTCGTTTTAATTCTTTAAAAAGGAGCACTGTAAAGGTAGCCAGTCTTGAGGAAGACAAACGTAGCAGGTGGGGCAAAAGTGAGCATAGCAGAAACGCTGGTGATGATTCCACAGAGGTGAATAACAATATCAGTTACAATATCGAAAGGAGCTATAACAATATGAACGAGCTGGATGCGGAGGAGGGAAGACTAACCAGGAGAAGCGATCCTTCCAACCAGAAAAACGGAATCGTTTTCACCAAATTGAGGAATCTGAACAAACATGGTGATGATGGGAGTAGTACTCTTCAAAACACACACAAGTACTCAATCGAAGGAAGAGAAAAAAAATATTTCTCAAATAGTTTTGAAAATGTGTATCTGAGGAGTAGTCATTATAACGATGAGGGGGAGAGAATGTCAAATTATGCGAGTGAGGTTAGGAAAAAAAAAACATCACCGTAGATATTGGGGGAGTGAATAAACATACGTGTGATGGTGTCGGATTTTTGGAGACAAACAACGCACATGAATTGCAGCCCTTCTTTGAGAAAGCACACATGGGGAATAGTGAAAAGGGGACTATAATGTACAGAAATGTGGCCAGTAATAACCCTAATGGAGTTATACTACCCACTGATGGAATGACAAATGTACAGGTGGATGAGCGCAATGGAATAAGATTTTATAGTGGTCCCTTGGTGGGGAGAGAATTAGTTCCTGTGAGTAATAAAAGCAGTGTGAACAAGTTAAGCGAGACAGCCGATTTCGGGGGGAAAGAAAGCAGTGACTTGTCTGAATCGAGAAACAACGACAACACGGTTAGGATTATATCTAGCGAGGGTTACGTTTCTGACAGGAGGAGGGAAGTCATCGACGGGCGTAACTTGAGGCAGTACTGGTTCGATTACATCAATAGCAGCTTTGGTAGCGTCAATGCGAATGAAATAAAGGGGTTGATATTTGGTAGTTCACAGGGGCGCACCGATAGTAGCACAGCCAATAAGCAGATGGGACCCACATCAAATCAGACGCAACACTCTACGTGTGCAGTGCCAGGGGACATCTCCAACAATCGCATTAGTGAAGACATACTGGCAGAACTCATCCGGGAAAAGATAAAGGACAGCATAAATGACGTAGTTGAGAGGTTACTGAGTCAGAAAAAGAGTCCCGATTTAGTAAGAAAGGATCTTCTGAACGAAGTTGAAAAGGAGCCAAATTTGAGTCATGCATTAGAGGGGTACTACAACGGGGGGAAAGACAGTGGACTGTGCTGCAGTGGCGGTGTGAAGTGTGATGAGGGGGAAGCAGACGAGGATGTCGAACCAGTTGAAGGGGTCGAAAGGGAGATGAGAGAAAAAAAAAATCTTGTTTGTAACAACGGAGTGACTAGAATCACTGGGGAAGCACTAAGGGGGGAAGTCGATCAGGAAAAGGGCAGCACGAAGGTAGAACGTTGCTCGGAAGAACAACGAGGAGAGGGACATTCACCACAGGGAAGTCAACGCCTGGGAAGAGAATCGAACAAAGAAACAGTCCAGCTGGATGAAGAAGACATGCTAGAAATTGAGAAGCTGAATAACCATCTCAAATTAAACAAAATAAAAAAATCAGTAAATCTGCAAAAAGAAGACAAAGAAAAGAATCATGTGAAATGGAAAAATCTCCTTTACAATTGTATAGATATTATTTACTTGTTGACGAATGAAAATAATGCAAAAAATAAAAAAATGAATTCCTTGTTAGGAGAAATAAACAAGCTGAACGATTATGAGAAGAAGATAGAGCATCTGAATGAAGAGAATGAAAAACTGAAAATACAAATTTTGCAAAAGAACGAACTTGTGAAAAAAAAAGACATCAAAGAAAGGACAAACTTAAATTTGAAAATCTCCGAACAAGGAAAAAAAATTGCCAATTATGAGAAGGACATTAACATATATAAAAATAAAGTCAACAAACTGAATCACAAAATAAGTAACAAGGAGAGCGAACTGGATAAGTTGAAAAAGAAGTACCATCTCGTTTTGGATGAAATTGAAAAGTGCAAACAGGATGCTACCGCTACTTTGAAGCAGGTACTGAACAAAAAACACACCACCCTGGTCGATAAGCAGTGTCAAGACATTTCGAAATATTACGAGGTTGAGATGTGCATGCTTAACAAACAAGTTAGAAATTTGAAGGACCTCCTTAAAAGTGAGACCAAGGAGAAAATCATGCTCAGCAAGAAGCTAAGCGAGTGCTCCGAGGGGAGCGTTCGGGGTGGGCTCCCCGGCGAGCAGTCCAAGGGGCAGTTCAGTGGGCAGTTCAGTGGGCAGTCCAAGGGGCAGTCCAAGGGGCAGTTCAATGGGCAGTCCAAGGGGCAGTCCAATTGGCACTCCAACGGGCACCCCAACGCTGATTCGTGTGCCCATTCGGGTGCACACTCCAACGATGATGAGGATGGGGAGGAAAGCCACAGAAAGGCCGCCCCCCAAAAGGGTAACTCAACCCAGGAAGAAACGCGCGAACAAACGAATGAAGGCACGTACAAAAAAATGTGCCAAAACTTATTCAACGAAATGAATGAAATAAAAAAAAATTTTGACAATCAGAAAATTTTGTATGACCAAAAAATTGAGCAACTCGAACAAAAGCAGGAGCTGCAAAATATTAAAAATAAATTGGACGCATCCGAAAAAATTGTAGAAGTGTACCAAAATATTTTTCGCGAAAATGTGAATTATATAAAAAATGATAACTTGCAAAAACGGGATTTCAGTCAACCCATGGGTGAGATGCATCCCCAAGGGGACGGGCAGAGTTACAGCCATTTGCAAAGCGGTGAGAAGGATAATTTGACCAAAAAGTTGGATGTCGTTAGCTTGGCTCGACACTCTAATGGGGGGAGCAGCTACGACGACCTTGGCAAATGCCCCGTTGCATTGTCTAGGAAGGATAACCCTAATACTCAGATGAATGCCACATTCACGTCTTGTAATATACCCGGGGCGTCTGCAGAATTCACCATGAGCAGGCTCCAAATGGGAAGTGAGTCAGGGGGTGGCCACCTGCTGCCGCCCGGGGTTAATAGTGCAGCTTGGGGAAGCGTTCCCTCGGGGAGCGGCATTGGTGTGGTTAGCGGCATTGGTGTGGTTAGCGGCAATGGTATGGTTAGCGGCAATGGTGTGGTTAGCGGCAATGGTATGGTTGGCGGCATCGGTATGGCTAGCGGCAATGGTATGGTTGGCGGCATCGGTATGGCTAGCGGCATCGGTATGGCTAGCGGCATCGGTATGGCTAGCGGCAATGACATGGCTGGCAGCATTGGCATGGTTAGCGGCATCGGTTCGGTGAGTGGTCTTGGCTTGGCGAGCGGCCTAGGGTCAGTCGGTCCGCGCAACCAGAACGAGACCACGCAGCACAACTACCTGAACGAGTTTGTAAAGATGTACCTAGAAAACAACCCCATCAGTGAATCAAACAAAAACAACGGGTTCAAAATTAGCGACCTCACAAAATGGAATCAAAGATGTACAGAAAATGTGCTCAACAATGAACACAAAATTAATCACCTACATGACAGCTTAATGAAATTTGAAAAGACAGAATTGGTCAACATATTCATAAGCATATGTAGTGAATTAAAAAGTGACAATATTTTTTTCGTGATCGAGTTTGTAAAATTTTTGTCCTTCATAGTGTATGAACAGTTCCCGTTATTCACGTCCTTCTTTTACAACGTCGCCTCGATCATTTCAATAAATTCTACCAAATTTGATGAATACATAAATGTGATCAAGAAATGGAAGAGCCACTACGTGAATGGGCAGAAATATTATCTCTTCCGGAGAAGTGTGCTTTTCATTTTTCAAGCAGATTTGAAAGACGTCAGAAGGAGCGACATCGACAGGGCTTGCTTGAACCTTGTCAGAAGTTTATACCAGAAGAATATGGAGATGTCCAAATATTCGAATGTACGGCAAGCCGGCTCGCACAGCGCACCGCTGTTGCGTCTACCCTACACCGCTTCTGCACCGCCCTACACCGCTTCTGCACCGCTACTGCACCGCTTCCCCCCCGCAGGACTCCTTCGAAAAGGCCGAATACATAATCAACAAGCATTCGAAGGAAATCATCAGCAAAGTCATTAAGACGTACATGAACCTCTACAGCATTGACAAAATCAGCAACATCATCCCGCACATGAATTCAATAAACTCAAAGGTGCGCGAGGGGAAATCCCATACCGTCGCGTACACTCGTGAGAGCTTATTGCATTTGGGTAGACAAACCAATTTTCGTCTTTGTCCCCACACATGTACACACGTTACAATTTTCCTTACCCCTCCCCCCTTTGCAGCTCAAAACGCAGTCCTACTTTGTCAGGTCCATATCGTCCTGCTTGAATTTGAGCAAAACGGATAATTTTCAGGAGGTTCGACGGGTGGCACGGTGTATACTGGAGTGAAGATGGCCTTCCTCCTCCGCCGCTTCTCCTTTTTTCCGCCTCTCCACATTACTGCTTAACCTCTTTGCCGCCTTCCCACTTCCTCCCCCCCCAACAGATCGAGCGGAAAATAAAAGAACTGGCGGCAACCAAGGGGATTAACGAAAAGATAAAGAACAGGTAGCCACTCAAGGGGTTCGAAATGTTGGGCCCGCTCACCACGCTCACCACGCTCAACACGTTGGGAGCTCCCAAAAGGAGAGACACTTGAACGTGCATATTATGTGCATGAGGGACGCCCACAAAATATGGCAACATGAATGGGGGAGGTGTCCCCTGACGTGCCGTGTCTCTCTCTCCTTGGTCTACCTACTCATTAAATTCACCCCCAATTGGGACTCCCCGTGCAGAATAAACGTAGACGAAATAGACGAATATTTGGCGGCGTACACAATTATGGGCACGCTGAAGAAGTACTTGAACGTTACCCTCACCCAGGACCTGTTGCCCTCCATCTCAAAGATGATCCAGAAGAACAGGTCATCTCAGTGAGGGATGCGTGGTGAACCCCCCCATATTTCACCTTTGCGCCACGTCCCATTTGATCATTTTTTTGTTACACCTTTTGGCTTTGTCCCTCCCTTTTTAAGTTTATTTTTTTGTTTCGACGTGCTATATGTGTCATGTGCGTTATATGTGTCCCCGTTTGGCGAGTTTATCTTAATTCTCTTTATTCATTCTTACGCATCATCCTTCGTTTGGCGTCCTCCACGTGTGACCGCTCATTTTTTTTTTTGTTCAGTCTCTCAAATAAAAGTGAAGTGTTATTATGAATTATTTATATCATTAT
>NC_020405.1:2901928-2911607 GCF_000321355.1 Plasmodium cynomolgi strain B
GCACAGCTTCGTATATCACGAGCGGAATGCTCACGCGAAAAGAAAAAAAAAAAAATAAAAAAAAAAAAAAAAAAAAAGTAAATATTTATATGTGTATTCGTACATGCATAGATGTTGTAACCGCTGTTGAACGGTACGACTGATGAGCCAGAGGTATCTCATACATGACTCTTATGAAAAGTAATCTACAGGATATACGACGTCGGAAGGGTGGTTCGGGGTTCGCATTTTCCTCTGCGTTGATGAAGATGCGGAGATAATCACGATGATGACTTCGCTACAGAGGTCACTCTCTCTATCTCTCTCTCTTATTTGTTTACATAGCACTCTTGATAATTTCAACAAAGGATGGCTTCAAGGAAGCATTGCCAACCAGGAACCCATCAATATCATCCTGCTTAATGAGGGATGCACAATTTTCAGTATTAACACTACCCCCATATAGAATTCTGATCTGGTTAGCATTTTTTTCTCCACATTTTTCTTTCACAATACTTCTTATTTCTTTATGCACCTCTTGGGCTTGTTCAGGTGTTGCAGTCTTTCCCGTTCCAATGGCCCAAATTGGTTCATATGCCAAAACAACATTATCGAAGTTGTCAATTAAATGGACAAAGCTGTTTACTTGTTTAGTTATCACATCGATGGTTTGATTTTTTTCTCTCTGTTCTAATGACTCACCAAAACAAAGAACAACTTTTAAATTATTTTTTAAACATTGCTGTAATTTGTCCTTTACATCTTCATCCGTTTCGTTGAAAAATTTTCTTCTTTCAAAATGTCCAACAATTACATATTCGATGTTTAGATCTTTGGCAATTTCTGCGCTGACTTCTCCTGTGTAGGATCCATTTCCGTATTTTGACACATTTTGTATACCTGTGTGAAACTTTGGCTTCAGCAAGCTCTTTGCGAGTTCGTAGTGCACGTTCACGGGGAAAACGATAACGTCTGCAGTTGGGGGGTGGGGTTCGGGAGTTGGGATGGAGCTTCCGTCATGGAGCAATCGTCACGGAGAATCACCACGGAGCAATCGTCACGGAGAATCACCACGGAGCAATCGTCACGGAGAATCACCACGGAGCAATCACCACGGCGAAATCACCACGGAGAAATCACCATGCATGCATAGCCATCTACATGGCCTCGGCGCAGTGCCTCCCGCGCGACTTACCCAGCTTGGCGGGGTCAAAGTCCAACTCATTAAAGCTCGCCGCCAGGGTCTTTATGCTTTCCTGGGTTCCATTACATTTCCAGTTGGCTGATATGAAATATTTTCTCGTCATTTTGCGGGGTGGATTTAAACGTTAGTAATTGTGTGGGGGGTAGCGTGGCTGTTACACGGACCTTTAAGGTGGGAAAAATGATAGTGGAGTCAGCATTTTAGCGCGCAAACGGGTGATACGTTTGGTACGTAAAGAGGAAGCCATTTTAGGAAGTACACAGTCGCTCATATGGCAAACACACAATCGCTCATGTGGCAAACACACAATCGCTCATTTCTGTGTGCGTATTCTTGCGGATGGGGCACGTGTGTGTGAATAAACAAATGGGTATATATTTGCAAAAAGTGTCAGCGTAGGTATGCGACGGTACAAAAAATGTAGGAATAAATTTACAGGCATATTTAGATACTTAAGCATATGTGCGCATACCGCGATCCATTATATGCATACATACATTTTTTAGCTCAATTATTTGTAACAAAAAAAAAAACTTACGTTGAATCCTGCGCGTGATGCTCACTTAAAATTGGCAATTAAGAAAGTAAATAAAATGAGAAATTTACAATTTTGAAAAAAAAAAAAAAAAAAGAGGAATTGGAAAAATAATTAATTTCGATAAAGATGGTTCTTCTTAAGAATGTTAAAAGGAACTGAATTGTGGAATGATGTTAATTTATTTGAAGGAAGGGGGGAAGGGACTAAAAAAGGAATGTTTTTTTTTTTAAAAAAAGTGTTATTATGTTGCGGATAAAAAGTAAATACGAGCATGACGCCAGGCATTATAAATTTGTTGGAATTGAAGTGATGTTATTTTTGTTCATTTTTTTTTTTTTTTTTGGCTTAATTTAGCGTGTGGCTTTTTTTTTCCTTTTTTTTTTTAATTGCGAATTCTACATTTCAGTGGAGCTTTCCTATTTTTGGTACTTTTTTTTTTGTTCCATTTTGTACCATTTTTGTGTACTTTTTTTGTGTACTTTTTTTTGTGTACTTTTTTTTTGTGTACTTTTTTTTTGTGTACATTTTTTGTGGCCGCTGGCTCTGAGCTCTCCTCCCAGCGTATGGCGATGTGCCTTTCTTGGAGGGGTCCAAGAGGCCACATCCACTTGTGTACAATTCGGGTACCCCCCCCCAATGCCCATAAATATATATTGACATTTCTGAATTGAACAGCCGAGTGAGGGAGTTGGTGGACCAGCTGACTCGCTGGCGTGGTTGAGGGGGGAAAAAACCCATCAACAATCTCTTCTTATTTGGCATGATTATCGGAGAAGAAAAATTTAATTTAAAAATCAGAATGAGTATCTGCTCATGTATTTGTGGAGAGGAAAAAAAGTTGCAGGAAGAGAAGCACATGTATATTCGTATGGCATCGTTACACGCTGGTATGTATGTGCATGCACAAGTGCACGCGTGAGCATGATGGGGGGAGTGGAAGCCGTGTCCTATGGGGAAAGTGGTCCCCTCGCGTATCACCTTCGCCATTTATATAATGCATCACTTGGGGCCTTTTTTTTTTTTTGCGCTTTCTCATTCCGTTAGAGATTCGTTTTTTCGATGACATCTTTTTAATGTTTTTGCAGAGAGGTACACATGAGGAGCAATTTTCGTATTCCGTAAAATTGCGTCCAGTTTATTTTGCTTAAGGGTAACAACTTTATATGAGGGTAGACATTCCTGCCCGATTTTTTATTTTGCTGATGTTTTATAAAGGCCGAATGAGCAGGCGTGGGAAATCGCGCGAAATGTGGTTTCACCAAAATAGGAAAAAAAATCGAAGAATTAGGAAAGTCGTAAAGGAAGGGAAGCCTACTACGCCGTTGTGATGTATGCGTTCGTTTTGGTTGCGTGACTATTTTGTACGCCCATTTATTTGCGGGGATTTTGGTGACACTCTTTTGTGCGCTTTCGTATGCGCCCTTTTTTGTGCATATTTTATGCGCCCTTATTTGTGCACGTTTTACGCGCCCTTATTTGTGCACGTTTTATGCGCCCTTTTTTGTGCCCTTTTTTGTGCATATTTTTTACGACGCCTTTTTTTGCGCACGTTTTATGCGCCCTTTTTTGTGCACGTTTTACTACCCCTTTTTTTTACATTTTTTAGTTACCCACCTTTTGCATAATTTTTCATACCGTACGCTTCTAGAAAGAGGGAGGGAAGGATGCCAATTAATTAATCAACCAATCAATCAATCAATCTCCAGCCCGTGAGTGGCCATGTCAGTTTTTTCATTCGTCGGAGATGCCGCGCCGCTTTTGCGGCAAACCAGGCCATCGGAAAAAATAGCTAGCACGTGCACACATGTACATATGGGTGCATGTATGTATATATAAACCTACATACTTGTACTCCCCTTCTTAGCGACATGGGCAATTGTTAAAACGCGCTTAATTGTGAGTCGCAGAGCGTAGCCCAGGGAATGAGAAGTTCGTTTCGTCATTAAACCTTTACTCGCAGAAGTCATAGGCCATTCTCCATTCGTAAAAAGGGGCTCCCCCTTTAACTGAATGGACTTTACACCACTCGAGTGGGACCATTTTTTGGAATTTTTTTAAGGCTGATGTTTTGCCAATTGTGTATAACTTCAAAAACAAAAAAACTTTATTTATATTTTGTCTGTTATCAAATGTACGTAGGGAGGTTGATAAAAATGTAGATCATCTACATTTAAAAACTGCCTATGCTTCGCACACACACACATAAAGGAACGTATGTGTACGTAAATATACATGTACGTGGATGTGTGTGGGGGGGAGGTATATATATGCACGTAAGTGTGCATGTATGTAGGAGTGTATAAGTACGCAAAGTGGATGCACATAACGAAGCGCATAATATGATATACCTCCTTTTTTATGGAAAAAAAAAAGGAATGAAAAAAAAAAAAAAAAAAAAAATGGCTATCGTTATTTTATATATTTTTATAATAAATAAAATAATAATACATTAATATGCAATGAAATGAGAGTAAAAAAAAAAAAAAAGGAGGGGGAGGCAGAGGCATAGGAATTCATAATGTGCGAAGCTAATGAAAGAAGGGGAGTAAATTATAAAAAAGGAGTTACACATACGAGCACATGTGAGTACCATACATACGTGTAATATATATAATATATATGTATACATTTCCACATATGCACACACATACACATGATTGCTGGTAAATGCACATAAATTAGTGGGGACTTTTTTATATGATTAAAAAGGAGAAAGAAGGAGCACGTACACATGGTAATTGTGAAGGGGGGGAAATGCAAAGAAGGGAAGAAAAAAAAAAAAAAAAAAGGGGGGGAGGGATAATTGGGGAAACGTAATTGCATAGGCTACTACGCATATGTGCACATATATATGTATGTAATAATATACACATTTTTGTGACGCGCGTTCGCGCCCCCTATCCCCACCCCTTTTTTTTTTAATAAAATAGTTCTCACTCCTTCGCACTAATATGGATTAGTAAATTTTAACTTATTTAAAAAAGTAATGGCAAAATAATAACCCCCAGGGATGGGGGCGCAGGGATTACACATTACTTCTTCTAATTCTATTGGGGTTTTCCTCTTATAGGATTTTCGGGAAAATCATTAAGACATTATACCTCCACATTTCCAAATGTACAAATCGTCATATGAATGGTAACCCAGATAGGGGCTATAATTACATAGTGATAAAATCTACTTGGTAAATTTTTTCACTACTGAATGGATTTGTCGTCTTTTCCAACCTTCCTCAACATTTCCCTTTGATTTCGTTCCAATGAATGGAGTTATATTCCTAGTGTATCTCCCATGTGTGTGCACTTTTGCTTACGTTATATGCTGGAACGTTGAGAAAATTTCTGGTGAGTTATTTTCCCGGGCAGATATATATGCTAATGTTGTCCACGGGAGGGATATGGTACATGGTGACAAAGGACCACGTAAAGCGACGCAGAGGGTGTCTCCTCATGGCGAGGTAGGCCTTCCCCCCTTACCAATATCCCATATACTTGGTGACGACGGCCAACATAACAATAATTATCGGTATGAGTTTATTGTCGACGAAAAGCTTGTTACAGTTGCTGTTATATGCCTTGAGTTGATTTTTCAAACTTTCGTTTTCCTTCTCCAGTGCTGCTTTTTGTTTATCCACAAAAACGCAGTAGTTTAGGAGTTCGTGATACTTCCTCTGCATACCTGGCAGGCCACCTTTTATGCCTTCATATGGGGGGATGAGGAGGGGAAAAAAAAAATACGCAAATGGGGGTAAGCATGTGTTGGAGCATAAGTGCACGCACCAATTGGCATACACCTACATTGGTACATGCATCGATGCACGTAGGCATTCACGCGCGCACGTCCGTTGCACACGCATGGTGACGCTTGCGTTGGTTTGTACCTTCCGCCATATTGGCATCGTCCGCATTTAAATTATTTTCCCCGTAATTTAAATTGTGACTCTTGTTATTAATTTCCGAGAGGGGGTTATTGTTTGGGGGAAGGTAGGAGTGCGGTCCTTTGCTGGAACTCTCGTCGTTCAGCACAACGACCAATTTATGGTCTTGTATTTCATTTTTATTAACAGTAAGCCAGAACTGCTTATCGACAGTGGTATCATCATCCACATTTAGACACTGCACTTGAAATTTGTCATTAGAGATATTGTCCTTATCGGATAAGGGTTGCAATATGATTTGGATATCGATCGTTTCTTTCACGTTAATTAGGCCAAACGATGGTCGAACCAGATAATTATTTGGCGCCGTGGTTTTAATTTTAAATGCCACCTTCCTGTCGCTTATGTTTTCTAGTTTGACCACTTGCGTCACTGCTTGGAAATGCACCAGGGGGAATTCTATGTTTTTTTCGGGGCTCACTTTTAGCAGTTTCATTTTGGCGTTCTCGGGTGGTGCTGCGCCTGTGGCTACGGGTGGTGCTGCGGCAATGCCTGTCAAAGTTGCCGTTGCTGCGGCTGTTATTTTGCTGCTATTTTGCGGTTACTTTGCTTCTATTTTGCTTCTATTTTGCTGCTATGTTGCTGCTATGTTGCTGCTATTTTGCCGCTATGTTGCTGCTATGCTGCTGCTTTGTTGCTGCTTATTTGTTCCCCCCTTCTTCTGTGATTCTCTCGGCCTGGGTTGCTTTCCTCCTTCCCTTCGTCCTTCGCGCTTGCGTCGCTTTTGCGCAGTTCCCGAATTGGTCCCTTCTTCCTCTTCGGTCTTTTTGAAGTTGGTCTCCTTCTGCTTTTCTCGCCCCTTCGCCGTTTCGCTGTTTTGCTGCCTTTTCGACGCCTGTTCTCCCAATCACCGCTTTATATGTTCACCTCTCTTCGCTCCTTTCTGTCCTCCAGAAGTGGCGCCTCAATATGCTTATCCCGTGTGCGCAATTTGGCCCAGTTCCACTCCAAAATTCGTTTAGCTGCTCGTTGGGTTGTGCACGCACGTCACATACATATGCAAGCGTAAATACATGTGCGTACATACCGTGCGGCTGTGGTGTGAAGGCGCGCAGTGCTAAGTATGGCTGCTCTCCTTAAGCATTAACCTAATGTGGGTGGGTGAGCGAAGAGCGTGCGTGCACGTGCGCTGGGTGTACGAGCTAGGTGTACGCAAATGAAAGTACATGTACGCTTGCAGGCACATAAGCGCGTACGCATATACATAATGTTGGGAATGCGTTTTTGCGCACGGGGGGCTTTACGAATGGGAAAAAATTATGGGATAGTAAGTGGGAGGAAATGAAAAGAACTGCAAAGCGAAAAATGAGAAATGAATGAGCAATGAATGAGGAAAGGTTGAGGAACGAAAATGAGAGATGTCAAAAGCGCAAAAACGAATTCGGAAAAAAAAAAAAAAAAAAGTAAAAAAGCTTTTGCGCATATTGTTATACACGGGAAACATGAAGATATAGCTTGTCCCTTAATTTTATTTTCTCATTTTAAAAATGAGGGCTTGCTTAAATGCAATGCGCTACTTCATGTGACATATATACCATACGCGTATGCACAAGTGAATGTATGTACCTTCGCACTTGGTACGTATGGGTACACGTCGAGGAAAGGGATTCCTGAGCGTTATTCTTCTATATGCTCACATATGTATGCAGTGTTTTTGGAAAAAGGGATTTGCAAAATCACTGCAAAGGCTATGAACTGAATTGCTTGTGCATTGCATGAGCACAAAAATTGAGGGGGGATGAATACATGTTAAAAAAAAAAAATATATTGTAAGTGATTTATTTGGCGAATAATGAGTCAAAAAATAAGCAAGTAAATAAATGAGAGGGGAAAAGAAGGAGTGGAAAAGAGGGGATAAAACAAGCGGAAGGAACGTAAATTTGTTCACATGGAAAAAATGCAATTAAGTGAAAGAGGTTGGCTAAGCATTGCGATGTTTTGCGAAATTTTGCGGAGTTTTGCGAAGTTTTGAGAAGTTTTGAGAAGTTTTGCGGAGTTTTCGGAAGCTTCGTAAAAAATTCATTTAATAAGATGTCTTTCACCTTTCTTTTTGCTGAGGGCTTTTTTTTTTTTTTTTTTTTCCTCCCTTGTGCAACACGCATAAGCGGAAAAGCAGGCAATGTAGCATCATGGAGAGAGCAAAAATGGTTCCTTTAAAAGGTATATTTGTACATCCATATGTGTGAGACAAACGTGTTTAAAAAGCTTCTGTGTATAACTTTACGTGATGCGTATATGCTCATCTTTGCGTTTTTCGAGGGAGTGTGATTCTTTCCTTATCCTTATGATGACCAAATGTGTGAGGGAAATTTTTTGCAAATGGTTATGTGCTTGGTTTGTCCGTCCAAGTGGAGACGGAGCAAATGGCGGGCGAATAGTGCGCGAACACACAAAGGAGCATAAAAGTTGTGTTGCGCGAGAATGTTGCAACATTTTTTATCAATTTAGAGGAAACATGGAAGCATTTCCGCAGTAGGGTGGACGTACATGCACGGATGTGTGATCAAGCTGATAAGAATAAAGCGAAAAAAAAGAAAAACAATTTGGTATGCACCTTGGTTTCCGCCCCCCCCCCCCAGTGGGTCGTAGTTCCACTCCACTATGTTTCCACAAGTTGTGTGTACACCAGGCGAGGCGACAAAAAGGTGGGTTTGCAAAATAAACGTAAAAAAAAATTTTCCCCAAGGATGCTAAAATGGGCCTAATGGAGATGTGCGTAGTGGGAGGCGTGAGGCTCATAGTAGGTGAGCGTGATGAAACGGAAAAGGGGCAGAAAAAATGGGGGCTTACACATGAGTGTATGTATGTATGCATGTATGTGTGTATGTACGTATGTATGCATATATATATGTATATGTGTTTGTGCCTGTGGATGGAGGCCATCGCATTGGATAAACGATTTGGCCATTAAAAGCACAGCGGAGGAGGGGCGAAAAAAAGGAGTTACTACTGATAGCATTAAGTTCTTTGTACACCAATGGAAAAATAATCGAGTGAATGTACTGCGGTGTTCCGCACTGTTTAAGGAAAATCCAAAATGTTTTTGTTTCTACACAGAGCAGCTTCCTTTTAAAAGAATATCGGGGCGTAAAAGGCTCACATGTCCTGGATTAGACGCCGTAGTTTTATGTATCCCCGCTTAATCATCCACCGCTTTGTGAACTTCACCCAAATGTATGTGAAAATGTTTGCAATGTCGAGTGGAGGACGTGGTAAGTGGGACGCGGGTTAAGGTCCGCACATGGGTGGGGGGAGAAAAATATGTTCCGGGTGACGAACAAAGGTAATTTTCGGTAAGCATAACCGAACCGTATGTATGACACATTCGAATTTTCTTTTGCTAGATGGGAAAAAAATAAATAAATAAATAAATAAAATAAACAAATAAATAAATAAACAAACAGTAAGGGGCTTCCACCAGAGGGAGTAGCACATGTGCACATGTAGCTTCTACTTCATGTAGGCACTTCCTTGTGACTATGGCCAGAAGTGTTTCCCCATTCCGCACGCGCAAGGACTGTAGTTCCGTGCAGGTTGCCCTGTGTGTTGTTGTCCCATGCGGGGTTATTTCAGGCTGAGATGGGGGAATGTTAAGTGAAAAATGGCCACAAAATTGTCACAAAATGGCCACAAAATGGCAAGTAAATAGCAAGTACGCGTGAGCTAGGGTGGGCTCGCAAGGTCTTCGTGAAAACGTGCGACAAATCGCTCATTTGTATTTTTGGTTATTATCAAATGGGCTACCATCACATGCTTAGGGGCTTCTGGTGCAGGTCCGAACTGAACAGGGCTGCTTACACTGTAAAAAAAAAAAACAATAAAATAACAAAATAACAAAAAAACATGATAAAAGGAGTCAACACTTTTAAGCCTCTTCTATGATGGGTGCTTGCTTATATGGGGACAGAATTAAAAAGGAAAAAAAATGTGAAAAGAACTTATACTCCAATTTGTGCATGTACGTATACCATGCTAGAGGCACAAGCGCAGTTTAACTTCATTTCGTATTTGCCTTCTTAGG
>NC_020405.1:2911757-2920589 GCF_000321355.1 Plasmodium cynomolgi strain B
GAGAAAGGGAAAAAAAAAAAAAAAAATATATATATATATATATATATATATAAGTAAAGGACGCAGATTCGGAAAGCCAAGATGAATTCGTTAAAATCACCCAACGTTCGGGTGCAGGGCACAACCCACGAGGCGGCCAGCAGCAAACTGTTACAAAAAAAAGAGGGGAAAAAAGAAAAAGCAAATAATAAAATGAAAGACAAGAGAGCGAGAAAGGCACGCGCTGGCGTGAGAGGCCACCGAATGATATGCTCTCCTGCGGTATCCGTAGATTCCACAGCCGCGCATACAAACTTATAGACATGTGAGGCGCGAACTTCCATTCCCCCCGCAGTTCCGCCGTTAATCTAGGATACTACTCGGACCCATTCTTAAAATACTTTGTCAAAAGGATCGAGAAAAGGAGTCCACTCATAAATAGGGGTTTGTGAATAAAAGCGTTTGCAAAATTGAGAAGCGTTAAGATATATTTTTGGGGGGGCGCATTAACGTGTGTAGTTGATGCAGACGGGCCCTCGCATGAATGATTATCGAGCAAGTGATTTCATGGAAGTGGACCATCCGGCTAGGAGGTCCTTTGCCCAGCTTAGCTGACTATGTCGTTTTCTACAACTTTTGCGTCCGTTACCGTAGATTGTTGTGTATATCCCGTTCTCTTCATCTATCTATCTTACCTTTTTTTTTTTTTTTTTTTTTCCTGCCCTTTTGAAAGGCTATTACGCCCGCGTTGCTGCTGTGAGGCAGTACACTGAGCTTTTTTTCAAGTCCCTAGAGGAGGTAAATTGACGGAGAAACAAAAGCGGATTCATTGAGGTGGTGCTGAGTGTACGCGTGCATGCACATTTATGAATGTGTGTATTTTTACTGTGACATGTGCATAAACGTGCCCACGACTGCAACAACCCCTTGCAGGAGGAACCCGTTCAGGTAGTGAATATCGGAGCAGGCTTGGACACCACCTTCTTTTGGATAAGCGTAAGGGGGAAACGAATTGAAATGAGGAGCACCAAAATGGATGAGAAGCGAGTGGGTGTGAGGAGCACAAAATGGATGAGAAGCGTGTGGGTGTGAGGAGCACAAAATGGAAATGAGCAAAAGCGCTTGCGAATGTGCCAAAACATAAGTCCTTATTACATTTGTTCGTACCCACAGGAACAGCGGAAAAATGTCACCTATTACGAAATGGATTTCCATGAACTGCTGAGGGAAAAGGCGAACATAATAAACCACGTCGATGAGTTAAGGGGCTTTTTAAAGGGAGTTGATCAGGGCGACGTGGCAAGCAAACCTAACGTGGGCGCAGATCTCATAAACTGTGCAAACTACAAAATGCTCGCGTTCGACCTGAACAACTCGAGTCTCCTGGAGAAGCACTTAACGAGTTACGGGTTCGACTTTTCGATCCCTACTCTGTTCATTTGTGAGTGCGTTTTAATTTATTTGGAGATAACTAGCAGCGACAGTTTAATAAAAACGTTGGCTGGCCTTATGAGAAGCACCTCGTGCATGTTGGTGTATGAACAGGTACCTCGATCAGCGGTGAGGGGAGCGACGGACTGGTCGCTCAGCAGTGTGTATGATGACAAGTTCTTCGTTCAGCGGCAGAGGCAACACTTCGAGACGTAATCATCCACCGAATTATCATTTCTTCTTCCCTCCCCCTTGTTTTCCTTTTCTTCCAAGGTCAACCCAAACACCGCCTTCGGAAAGGTAATGATAAGCAATTTTAGCCAAAGAGGTATAGAACTGAAAAGTATCTTCAAATACGACAATTTGGAAAAACAGCTTTGCAGATTTAAATCCCTGGGATGGAGTCATGTCTACATAAGTGACATGAACGAGATTTATGATTATCACTTAAGTAGGGATGAAAAAAAAAAATTGAAAAAATTGAAATGTTTGATGAGTTTGAAGAATGGAGGTTATTACAGAACCATTACTTCATCCTCGTTGCGTTTAATCCTTCCGAAAATTTGGGCACGAATGCTCTGTATGTTTTTTTAAAGAACATAAAGGATGGTTGGGGGGGACATTCTTCAAATGTGTGAGCGATACTGCATGCGTTGTGTGTCATATGTTTTAGTGATGATACCTCGGTTGTATTTCCCTTTGTGATATGTTCCCCACTGCATCGCTTTTTTGTTTTTTAGTGCCCCTCCTGTCATCCGCTGTCCGGATTGATATAAACCTACACCTGCTCATCATGAGTAACTCGTTACCGTGTAAGTACCAACTCGGTGCACACACGTATTCGTATTGGTTTTATTTGCATTTATGTACCACGTGGCAGGTTATGCTAAAAATATGCTGCCTCTCAAAAGGCAACACAATTCTTGAGGGAAAAATATGAATGTACGGAGCCGACCAAACGGGGCTTACATGTACAGGGTGCTTAGCACGGAGGGGGGAGTAAAACGAGCAGCCCACGCGACGGGTTAGGGAAATGGTACAGAAGTTACAGCGCTATATTGCGCTATATCGCGCTTTATTTCACATGGTTGCTTTTTTTTTTCCGTTTGGATGGGACATCGAAAAGATAATTATCCATTTTGTCGCCTGCACCTAGGTAGTCTCAGTGGGAACAACTCGGTGGGTAAAAAAGGAAGAAAAAAAAAAAAAAAATGTCACAAACGGGTATCTTTTCACATTGAGTACGTACATATTCGCATACTTATCACGCAGCACTTCCACGCCTCACGCGTACTTCATGATGAAAAGCGGTGCCGCGGCAAAGAGAAATGTGAATGTGAAAATTTGCGTCAAGTTAACGTGAACTACGTTTCGCGGCGAAGGTTTCCTGGCGTATGTCAAACGGGAAAAAAAAAAGTATGCATTTTTTGACGCGTACGAATGAAAGGAAAAAAATGTGTAATATTATATGAGCGAAATAAAGTGAACACAGAGAAGAAATACGCGCCTACAATTTTGGTCATTCGTTCGAAGATTTTTCGTTTTTAATTTAACTCTTTGTTCGTGAACAAGTGTTGATTTTCCTCCCATTTGAGCATTGTCGCATTGTCGCATTGTTGCTTGCCACAATTTGATATTCCTCCCCATGTTGACCTGCCCATGTTAACAGCGCAAGTGTGAAGGAGTGAGTAGAGGGTACAATCATAGCACACTGGCGAGTGCCCCCTGACAGAGAATTTAGTCATTTGAACACCCCTCCCCCCGCCGCAGTTAAAAAGAAAGAAGAAAAAAGAAAGAAGAAAAAACTTGTGCCAACCATGTTTATATTCGAAAGCGCGCAACACTACTTTAACTTCTTCCGGAACTTTAATGGGTGCTACACAGATAACAAGCTGCTGAAATATTTTTTTAAAAAAAGTTACAACAGTTGGTTTAATGACCCGAGTCAGTACAACTACTACTTTATTTCGTACTATGCAGTGGCAATTTCATTCTCCGTTATGATGAGGAATTTGTTATTCAACCCGGACGTTCATTTTAGGAGACAGGACAAGAGAAGAAACATCGTTGATCGGACCCAGCACCATGCGTATTCAGTCCCCTACTACAATCACTGGTTAAGAAATTTTAGCCAATCGTTTAAGTGCTCCCTGATAGACAACGAACCGGATTACCAGGATGAGGACCCTTTGAATATTCGTCCTAAGCGGGTTCAATTTTACGGAAGGTTCCCATTCTTCTTTGAGGTCCCAAAGTATGGCGTCGATGACCCCTATTACGAAAAGAACTCGCATAAGTACATGCAGAAGTACTACGAGAGCATTGGGTATGTGAAGCCGAGCGAGCCGCAGGAGGGTTAAGTCGCCAAGGGGAAGCAGAAGAGGAGGAAGAAGTAGGAGAAGAAGAAGAAGATGATGAAGAAGGAGAAGAGGAAGAGGAAGAGGAAGAAGACCACCAAAACGATGACGAAGAAAGGACGGAATTTGCCCCCTGGGGAAGGAGCCAAATAAATGCGTTTGAAAACATTTGGGTGCTCGCACACGACGCCTGTTTTTTTTTTTTTTTTTTTTCTTCCCATTTGATACGCATAAAATTTAAGACACCCATTTGTGGAGGAGTTGTAATTTCTCCCCGTTTTGTGGCTAACAAATGGTTTTCTCCTTTCCCCTTTCCCCTGCTCCTTCCCTTTTTAACCTCATACGTGATGTTATTTTAAAAAAGTGTTTACGCATCCCAATTGGTACTTTCAAAAAATTGGTAAAGGAGTGCGGGGTGGAGTGTCCCCTTTCCAGCGATGAATATGTACCCAAAAAAAATGACAACGTTGTTTCTTGCATAATGAAGAAAACATACCAGCATTAAGTACCTATTTGTGGAAAAAAAAAAGAAAAATAGTCCTTTCGTAGTGATATAACTGTGTTCCCATTTTGTCCCATCCATCTGCAAGTGCCGAGCGGCCAAGTGTCAATCACCGCTCGTTTTTCGCGAATGAGGAGGTAGCCAAAAGTGGACTTATCCTTTAAAAAGCGACGCCTTCCTTGTAATAACATTAAGTTTATTTAAAAGGTGAGCGATTTTTTTCTTCATTCATTCGTGAAAGTGTTTTAAAAAAAAAAAAAAAAATTAAAAGACCGTACTTGTAAATATAAAATTGTACAAATGATTTCCCAAAAAAAAAAAAAAAAAAAGAAATAATAAAAATAATGTCCGTGCGTGTATGCATATATTACTTTGCGCATATACAGTTTCGTGCATATGTCGGCAGGGTGACAAATAGCTCGTTCCGTATGAGCATTTAACAAATTTACAAATCTTAAAAATTATCTGTTAAATTTTCGTTAATAGTCTATCCAAAGTGGAATAATGAAAGGGGGAGGGGGGAGAAGACAATAACACTTTGTCGTGTGTGTATATGGTGATGGCGTGTGGTGGTGTCATGTGGTGATGTCATGTGGTGATGTCATGTGGTGATGTCATGTGGTGATGTCATGTGGTGATGTCATGTGGTGATGTCATGTGCTGATGATGGGCTTCTCACCACGTGCGTGCGGGTGCTAAATGCACGTTCGCTTTGGTTGAATGTGTACAAGTTGCTATAAAAATCAGGTTCGCAGTTGTACGTTCGTGTAACAGTGATCGCATGGTGTTGGGTGCGCCTTTCTTTTAGCCTCCGTTCCGTCTCACCCCCATCTCCCCTTATCTCACCGCATTTTTTTATTTTATTTCCGTTTAGGCGGGAGACCCTTACAAAAAGGAGTGCGTTTTTTCCTTCACCTTGTTGCTGTGATATTGCTGCGGGTTATAATTACAAGCATAATTTTTTTCTTGCGCAGAGTATTGGTGAGTCGGCTGATAAGAAGAAACGCCCTGAGCATTAGGGTTCACGTACATTTTGGAGTGCACATTTAGCTTCACGTTTTGTTGAGCAGTGGGTTTCATGTTTGGCACGATGTTACTTAAATGGTTATGTGAGACGCTGTTGTCTATATTTTGATTAATCATATTTATGGCGGTATTTTTTGCCACTGTATTTTCTGAGTTATTTAAAATTTCGTTCAATCCGTTTTCGGCCATTCTGGCATTTATCTGTTTGTTCATGGGTGCACTCATGTTGCTGTTTGGTTGGATGTTCAGCTGTCCACTGAATTGGTCGGCCATTCGGCTGGTCATGCGATCGGTCATTCGGTCGGTCATGCGGTCGGTTAGGCGATCAGTTAGGCGGTCAGTTAAGCGGTCTGTTAAGCGGTCGGTCAAACGGTCAGTCAAACGGTCGGCCATAAGGTCGCTCATATGATCGCTCAGCTGATCGCTCATCTGGCTATTTAGGTGGTCACTTATGTAGCTGTTTCGAGAGCTACTGTGGTGGTTAACTAATTGGTTGTTCGGAAGTCGGCTTGGGGGGAGGTGACTTTTGGGGAGATGATTTTTGGGGAGGTGATTTTTGGGGAGGTGGTTTTTGGGGAGGTGATTTTTGGGGAGGTGGTTTTTGGGAAGGTGGCTTTTGACTCTCTGGCTGTTCATTAGTTGGCTATTCAGCTGGTTACTACCTAACTGGGCGCTGTTCAACATGCTGTTCTTCAGGCGGCCGCTATTTATATGTCCATCGTTGATCATATCTTCGTTGAGCAAGTCTTCGCTCATCAGGTCTTCGTTGCGCACTCCCTCGTTGAGCAGCTCCTCGTTAAGCATCCCATCGTTAAGCAATCCATCGTTAAGCATTCCATCGTTAAGCATTCCATCGTTAAGCATCCCATCGTTGAGCGTCCCATCGTTGAGCGCCCCATCGTTAAGCATCCCCTCGCTGAGTAACCCCTCGCTGAGAAGCCCATCACTGAGCAATCCCTCGGTGAGTAACCCTTCGTGTAGCAGACCATCACTTATTCGGTTATCACCCACAAGTGAGCTGTTCCCCTTGTGTGCGCTGTGGTTCCCATGACCTTTGCGATTCTGAATAGCGCTGATATTGGTGGCCGCCGTGGTGGCGGCGGTAGATGTAGTGGTGCTGGTGGCAGTAATGCCATTATTATTCAATTTGAAATAATTATTTATCATGTCTTTATTTATCTCTATATTTGACTTCGTGGGAATACTGTTTAAACTCATCATGTCATTTGTTCGGTTTGCTGGGAGACTGTTACAATCGTTTAAAAGAATATTGCCTTGTTTGCTGCGATTATTTTTTTTTGAGTTCCTATTTTTGTCGAAGGTGTTAATTTGGCTGTTGGTTATCATTTGTGTTGCCATCATTTTGGGCAGTTCACCGTTTTGAGCATTTCTATGCTCCAGGGAGGACGAGCAGGAGGGTTCAGGGTTCAGAGGGGTGTTGTTTCTTGGAACGATTGAATCGTTTAAACATACGTTTTGCATATTGTTCATGAGGTTACCATTGAGAATATGGCTGCTGACTACGTTGAGACCCATTTTGTTACATCCAGGGTGGTGGTAATTGTAGACGTAACTTTGCTGAGGGTTCATATCGTCACTTGATTTGTCATCGCTCTTTCCGGATTGGTGTCGTTGGTAGTTGGCGCTCACTCCGTTGGGGTGTGCATCCTGTGGCTGTACATCCCACATGTTGACATCCCGCGTGTTTACATCCCGAGTGTTTTGCACCTGCAGGACCTGCTTGTGCGCACCGACCTTTGGCTTCCTCATATCGTCGTTGTTCACCATGTTGTACTGAGCCATCGCATGGTGTGTTGACGGCATTGCATTATACGAAGATGATAACGAAGTGAGGTGCAAATTAGGGTTCAAATGGATATTTCCCATGTATTCATTATCACCAATATAGCCATTATCATTAGATACGTTGGACACGTTAGACAAGTTAGACAAATTAGAAACGTTTGACAAAATTGACAAATTGGAGACGTTAGAAATATTGGAGACATTGGATACATTGGGAATATTCCCTGTCTGCATAGAATATCCGAATTTATTTTTCAGTTCCTGCAATTTCTGGTAGGATGGGATGTTTCCACTGTTAAGGTCCTTGTTCTGTAGAGTACTAGGTATATTCACTGTTCTACTTATGGGAATATTTTGGTGCATCTCATGGTAGAGATTGCTTGACTCGTTGAGTATGTTGTTTATATACTCTTGCTTGGACTGCCTGGCCATATTATCGTTAAGGGATGAATAGTATTTGAAATTGACATGGTTTGCATTAATGCTGTTGTTCCCGAAATGCTCACTTGTTGATCCCTGGTTGTTACTACTGCAACTGCCTCTGCTGTTGTACTTAGTTATTCCGCTTACTTGTGTGTACTGGTTTCCACTGCTATTGAGACTGTTGCGATGCGTCTCGTCGCTGCCTTTCGTGTTGTGCATGCACCCTCCGTGATTGCTGTTGGAGCTGGAGTGCTCCTCTGTCAAATGACTGTTTTGATTAAAACTGAGGAACAGGTTGTTTGCAATGTTGGCAGCGTGGTTGGGTGGCGGCGTTGACGCGTTATCTGGGTCGTTGCTCTTGTACAAGGCATTTAAATTGGCTTCGAATTCTTGCGCCACGTCGCGCAGGTTTGCCATGTTGGCGATTGTCCCGTTTGCGGTTATCCCGTTTGCGGCTATCCCGTTTGCGGCTATCCGGTTTGCGCCCATCCCGTTCGCGCCCATCCCGTTCGCGCCCATCCCGTTCTCTGTTGCCAGGTTAGCGGCCGTCACCGCATTCGCCGCATTTAACTCCTTCTCCGCTAGTTCCGCCATTTCGGCAAGCTCCGCATTGAGCGCCTGCATGCTCACGGAGCCCTTATCGTTGCAAGCCGACGAATACAGGTTGTAGTACTGCTTCACGGTGTCGAAATCGACTCTGTGGTTGTCATTGCCGTGGTTGTCACCGCCGTGATTGTCATTGCCGTAATTGTCATTGCCGTAATTGCCATTGCCGTAATTGTCACTGCCGTGGTTACCGCTTCCGAGGTTTCCACCGCCATGATTGCCTCCACCCTGGCTACCGTCACCACTGCCATTACCACTGCTACTGCTGCCGTTGTTGTTCCTCTTGGAGTTTCCCTTGACATTTAAATTAATGAATTTTATCCGTTCCTCTATCGGTATCAAATCTATCAAAAAATCAAAAATGTCTCTTTTGCAAGCAGCGGAAATCACGTCCTGTCTTTGCAGTGTTCTTCGTTTACTTTCTTCTGTGAACTTCCACGCATAATTAGTTAACTCCATAATGAACAGCTCGCAAGCTTTAGCCAATAGGACAGGGGTATCTGCTGACACCATCTGATTACTTTTTATTTCATCATCTTCCTTCATAATTTTTTTAATTCTAGAAATGGGTAAATTATGGGTTCTTAAATCTTCTACACTCATATTTGAAATTTCGGCTAGCTGGTTTTTCCAAAAGGTGTCAACCTCATCATCTTTGACGTTTTTTACATTCATATCTACATATATCGGGGGTTACAAAGG
>NC_020405.1:2923739-2929347 GCF_000321355.1 Plasmodium cynomolgi strain B
AAAAAAAAAAAAAAAGGAAAAACACAAAGCGCAAAGCGCTGTTTTAAAAAAAAGTACACATGTATGTGAAGTCACATGTACATTTCACATATCGACATGTTCACACTTGTACATAATTAAAAAAGGAAAAATTGAAAAAGAATTGGGCGATGTGTAAAAACGGGTTTTGCTTTCCCTCCTCTTTTGCTTATATTTTACATTTGTACTTTTCTCATGTGTATACATGTATATATACGCGTACACTTTTGTTTGCGCGTCCACCTTCACATATATGAAAAAAAAAAAATAATAAAATAATAATAAAACGAAATGAAGTAAAAAAAAGAAAAAAAAAAGAAGTCGGGAAAAATAGCGAAAAAGGCGAAAGGAGTGAAATTTAACGAAAAAGTACAAACAAGTACGGAAAATGGCAAAGAATCAGAAAAAATGGCAAAAAATCAGGTGAAAAAAAAAAAAAAGTATGTTTGTACGCGCATGCATGTACAACATGTGACACGAAAATTTTCTTCAACATTCAGACAAACAGAAAAGCGCTTCGAAATTTTTATGTAGAGGAAACTTTTTCCCCCTTTATCCTTTTTCTGCTTTGCCAGAGGAGTAAGCAAGTCGTTTTAATTTCGTTATTTTGAAAAAAAAAGCAATCGTAAATAAATTAAAAAAATGAACGAACTGAAGTGAAGTGAAATGAATATAAAATAAAATGGGGATGGGGAAGAAAAACATTGCTCCCTCTGCACGTCCAAAAACTTGTGACGAGAAATAGCATTCCTTCGTATGAGTGCGCTTCTTGAGAAATCAACCTGATTCGTCGTCCGTTCTCCGGTTCGTCGTCCGTTCGCCGGTTCGCCCATTGGCATGTACCATATTTTAATTATTATTTCCTTTTACCGCTTGGTGATCTTATAGCGACGCTGCGCGCACCAAAACTGTACGCAAAAGTGTGCTCAAAAATGCACGCCAAGAGTGTACGCAAAAATGTACGCAAAAGAATACACAAAAGAGTACGCAAAAGGGTACGCAAAAGGGTACTCAAAAATGTACTCAAAAATGTACGCAAAAATGTACTCAAAATCGCACACCAAAACTGGGCGAAAGTTTCCTCCCCGCGCTTCTTTCGTATGCACTACACATACGAGGCTACAACGAAAAAGAAAGAAAAAAAAAAAAAAAAAAGTTGCATTGACGGGCGAAGCAGAGCCTGTAAGGTGGGGAAGCTCAACATTTTAGGAGGTGTACAGAACTTACTTTTTGCAAATGCGAAATTGAGAAATGGTTATTGTGGAAACCTCCCAACCTACAAAATGGTCCAATTGTAAGAACGGCCAAACAGCCTGACAAATGCCACCTCCACACGCAGGTAGCCATTCCTTTGAGATAAGCTGCGATAATGTTTGCAGTGCCCCAGAAAAAGAAAAGAAAATATCGAAAAAATGTCTAACTAGTGTACAGGCATATGCAAAATATATGTGCATCCCACAAATGGCTAGTGATTCAGCTTAAAAAATATCGGCAATGGCCACCTTTTTTTTATTAACATATGTGAATCCCTTTTAACAAAAAAAAAAAATGTATAACTCGTTTGCTCTTAAGGAACAATGTTGAGAGAGCAAAATTGATTGTCTTGCCTACCCAGCATGACTCTCTGCAACTGACAAGGAGGGCGCATTCACCTCGAACAAATGATCACTACATTTGGTGAGTACCTAAATGTGAAGTTATCAAATTGGGACTAAATTGTTACTGCGAGGAAGAGATATGTGGGAATTGGGGAGGGTGGAACTTCTTCGAATACGTAAAAAGGAAAAAATGATGGGGGATCTAGAAGAGACCCTCGTAGGGAGGTTGCCGTTTCCAGTTGTCCTGACGTAGCAGAAAAGTCTGAGCTAGTTACACGTTTAGACGGGTAACAACAACGCATGGGGCGATGTATCCACAATGTGTGCATTTATGTTTATTTTATTTTGCTTTATTTTGCTTTATTTTGCTTTATTTTGCTTTGTTTTGCTTTATTTTGATTTACTTTTTTTTTTCCCAAAAATGTGGAGCCACATGGTCGTCATGAAGTGCTGCTTGTTAAACATTGCATTGGTCATTTCTTACGTGGTGGCTTGCCACCAGCAAGGTTACCCTCTTTGGTACATTCTTCCTTTAAGCTTCAAACGGGACGAGCGAACTTGGTGCAAAAAGCAAATGCGTGTCTGTTCCCCCGTGGAGCGTATAATATGCTTATCCTATATCCTCTTGAGCGTAGAAGGGTGAACAAATATGCTTATGTGAACCTGCTGCATGGGGTGGCGTGTGCTTTTTCGGCTTTCCACGATGACACATGGAAGGGCGGACCAACAGTGCAAATGACTTAGATGCCCCCATAGCAACTGTGCTAAAATGGGTTGCACGGCGGGGAACGCATGCATATCTAAGTACGTGTGTAAGCGCATGCGTTTATGTACATATATATGTGGGAATGACAGCGGCAACTATTTTGCGGGCGTATAAGTAGGGAATTTTGTTTCTTCATTTTTGCCCCCTTTGCATTTTTTTACCTTTGTTGCAATTTTTCCTTCGGCTGAGCCCCTAGGGGGACTTTTGCCACAATTGCGCATTTTGATCCCTTGGGTAAGGGCGAATATTTTTGGATGACCCTTTTCCTTGCGGGGTGCGCGATTGCTGAGAGGTGCATTTATACGTTGGGACAATCGTGCAGGAGGCGGCCAATGTGCAGGCAACACGAATGCGCACTATAAATGAAGGATACACGCGGAGGTGAACGCAAACGTAATGGAACGAACGCACAATCGCAATTGCTATCCCTGTTCATGTCACCACCGGGCAGCGGCAAGTTCGCCCCGGGGTTTTACACAAAATTGGAGAGAGGGGAATCCTAAATTTTAAAAAGAAAGGCTTTTTCCGCATTTCTCTTCAGGTCACTTTTTTGCGATTGTATCCGCCCCAGCGCGTTTTAAAAATTAGCCCGTTAGCGTACGTATACTAATGTATGTACGGATGAACATGGTTTTTTTCCTTTTTTTTTCCTTTTTTTTTTCTTTTTTTTTTTTCTTTTTTTTTTCCCTTTTTTTTTTGCTTTTTTTTCCCCCATTTTAGATTGCCCTTATGTGAGCGACTTCCCACCATAACGGTAAAGAAGCATCCTTACCTCGCCAAAAGAGTTATCACAAATGCTATGCCAGGTTAGGATGCATCAAATGCGCAATTCCCTTTGTACACTTTTGGCACGTGTGGAAAGTTCCCAATGTATTTTACTAGGTATATAGGTACATTTGCGAAAAAAAAAAAAAATTGTGAAACAATTGTGAAACATTTGAGAAAATATATAAAAAAAGGTTGAACAAAAAAAAGAATATAAAGTGAATAAATGGATATATATTCTAAAAAAGGAGTGTAATGAATTGCCAATTGTCAGAAAAGTAAAAGACATTTATGTACCACCGCGAGCGTAAACTTTTGGGAAATTGCGCCAAATGCTATGTGCAGTGTTTATATGTGCGTATGTATATGCATACTTTTTTTTTTGATTAGTTCCACGCGCATACTGCTTTAGTATTCCATTTATTGCGCGAGAGGCGACACATAAGGCCACCACCTGGCAGTAGTACACCACGTGTGATCGACAGGATTATTTCCCTTTCTGCCGAGCTGTCTAAGGGTGTTCTCCAAATTTTAAAGCGGAAACAAGTGGTAGAGGGTATGCAAGCATTCGTGAGCACACACGTCCTCGCGTAGCCATCCCAGTTAGCACAGTGTTGCAAGTGGAGCAAGAACCAACCGTGTGGTTCGTACAATCAAAGGCAGTCCAATCAAAGGCAGCCCAATCAAAGGCAATCCATTCAAAGGTAGCCCAATTAAAGGCAGTCCATTCAAAGGCAGTCCATTCAAAGGCAGTCCAATCAAAGGCAGCCCAGTCAAGGAAAACCCAACGCATACAACAGGTATTAAGCGAAATATGAACCAGTTCTGCGGACTTGAAGAAAGAAGAAAAGGCAGTTAAAAAAAAAAAAAAAAAAACAAATAGGCAAATAACAGCATAACCAAATAAGAAGGAAAGCAAAAAATGAAAAGTATAAGGAGTTTTGACCTTTTAATAAAGGGGAGAATATTTTTAAAAAGAAACGAATTGAACAAAATAAGCAAGAGGACCTTTGGTGGAACCTTCAATCACAACATAAAAGAAAACGATCGAGTACCAGCAGCCTCAGAAAATCCAAGTTATAAAAATTTGTTCGATCATGCAGATGATATAAAGCTGTGGGAAATAGAAGAGAAGGAAAATATTTGCCACAAGAGAGTGGAAGATTTATCCGAGTTGGTCGAACCGTCAAATCATCCACATCAGTATGAAGGTATATTTGTGAGGACCAGATATGCTCATTATAACCAAACAGCTGAACCCGTTTTTCCAAAAAAACCAAATTTAGAGAAAGGTGAATTAGCTAGTGGAGCTAATGTAACAAGAACAGATGTATGGCATAACCCTAACGAACCTGCTGTCGTTTCAGTGGGTAAATTTGAACCACATAATTTTCGACCAGCTGGTTATGCTGAAAATGCACCCAACCCAGATAGTATAAACTCAGATTATCATCCAGATTTTAGAGAGTATAGATTAAGAAATGGAAATGCGGATAGAAGAACCTTTATGTATTTTATAAGTGCGTCCTACTTCTTTATCATGTCGTCAATTATGAGATCAACGATATGTAAATCTGTGCACTTCTTTTGGATCTCCAAAGATTTAGTTGCAGAAGGAACTACAGAATTAGATATGAGGACAGTAAGCCCTGGAGAACACGTTGTAATAAAGTGGAGAGGGAAGCCAATTTTTGTTAAGCATCGAACTCCTGAGGACATTCAGAGAGCTAGGGAGGACGACAAATTGGTGGAAACTATGAGAGACCCTCAATTAGATTCTGATCGAACTATTAAACCTGAGTGGTTGGTTAATATAGGGGTGTGTACACATTTAGGTTGCATTCCAGCCCCCGGTGGAAATTACAGCGGCTACTTTTGCCCTTGTCATGGTTCCCATTATGACAATTCTGGCAGAGTTCGCCAGGGCCCCGCGCCCTCCAATTTGGAGGTCCCCCCTTACGAGTTTATTGACGAGAATACGATCAAGATCGGGTGATCCGTTGCCCCGTTTAGAAGTTGCACCGTTTAGCGGTTGCCCCGTTTAGCGGTTGCCCCATTTAGAAGTTGTTGTCTCCATTTTTGCTGCTGAACACCCCTCATGGGACACCCGCACTGGCAGAGACATGCCCAATAGAGGTCAGGCCTACACTGGAACAGTCGTGGAACGACGCAAGGACTCACCCATTTGAACCCTCTCCCACCGCCTCAAAGGCCACCTCTCTCGTTCAAGCAGGTGGAAGCTGCATAGTGCGATCTCCAGCAGTTCATTTTTTCCCCCCGAACACTGCGCTCGGCATATTTTATTCGTTCGGATTTTTTTTTTTTTTTTTTATCCTCCAAGTAGGCAAATTTTTGTTGCAACAAAACAGGCCATTCTTTTAAAACACCATGCCATGTATATATAAATATAAATATATATATATATATATAAGCGCGTGTGTGTGTATTTATGGGCGGGCCC
>NC_020405.1:2929417-2955939 GCF_000321355.1 Plasmodium cynomolgi strain B
AAGGTGTGCGCATTTATCCATTTGCAACGTATGTGGTCTTAAAAGGTCCCTCGTCTACCGCTTTTCTTTATTATTCGTAGCGTTCTGTAAAAAGATGGCAGTAAAAGGATGGCGGTTAAAACGAAGCGGTAAAAGCGTGAGGGGTTCGCATTTTCTGCGCGAAATGTGTGCTAAAGAGGGAAAAAAAAAAAAAAAAACATATCGACAATGAAATCACAAATTTTCGTCCATTAAAAAGGGGAATACGTGGAATGACCCAACACGCAAATGGTATTTTCCGGGTAAGCATGAGCAACTGTGGCGATCCCTCCCTCCTTGTCAATTTCAAAAAATTGTCGCAGGCGAATTTGCCGTTGACTGTAGGCGTAAAGGTTTCTCCTTCATTTTGGCGTTGTGCACAAAATATGGAATCGAAAATGTTTTTTAAAAATTACGTTTTAAGTTTCAGAATGACGAATGGACCCCCCAAAAAAGGGGTGGCATTACAAAAGGGGGTGTCCACGCATGTGCAGGTAATGTTTGCGTAGACGTATGGGTAAAGGGGCGAGTAGGCCCTAGGCAAAGGTGTATATACCTGCGCACGTGTGCGCACGCGCGTGATGGGACATTTTCAAAGATGCCCAGTGGGTGAAAAAACTAAAACAATTGTGTGAAGGGGCAAATGTAAGCACGGGTACACGAACGAGCGAGCTGCACAGTAAGGACGAGTGCACAAGAAAGATGGGTGGTGTGTGCGCAAGCGGTGTGAGTATGTCCTTTTTATCAGTACGTTTTTCTATCCTTTCTTCTGTCTGTTTTTCCGCCTGTTCACTCTGCCTCGTCGCGCCTGCGCCACTGCTCAACCGTCACTTCCTGTGGCAGGTGCAGCCCTGAACGAATTTGTTCAACTTATTCGATAAATGCTTGTACAGGAGGAAACAGAAAAAATTGTTTATGAGGAAAATTATCAGGAGGAGGCCCAAAAGGAAGGCGTACAGGTTCCCTCTATTCTGAGGATCTCCGTACGCGCCACCAAACTGCGATCCGCCGAACTGCGCAGCGGTGTGCGGTGCACCGTTAAACTGTGAACCACTAAACTGTGAGCCACTAAACTGTGGACCGCTAAACTGTGCACCGGCATCGCCGGCAGCGCCCCCGATAAGGTAACTGATAAGCATCCTCTTGTAGTGCCTAAATTTATACACAAGGTGGTGAAAAAAGGTTAAATTCCTGAAAAAATTGTAAATTTTAAAATAAAACGTTTGAAGGCTGTCCACCGAAGAAGTATAATAAATGAGGGGGGTTTTGAATATGTCGTTATGACAATGATTTTCATAATACAAAAAATTGAATATATTTCTTTTTTTCTCTTTAAAAATAAAATTGGGATTTTTATCGTGAAAGGAATTTTTATTATGTAGCAGCATATTTTCTTCTTCTTCACCACATAATGGGAACTTTCCGCCCATGGAGGCAGAAGTGGTCCCCCCGTTTGCAGCAGTCGTTCTTCTTCCCCCACCTGCGCCTGCCCCTACTCCTGCTGCTCCTCCTCTTGTGGGTTTTTCGAAAAGATATATTTTTTCTATCTCATCGTATAGTAAATCTTGTAAATATTTGCAAATATAGTGGAGTGAATCAAAATGTTGTTTTTTTTCATTAATTTGTAAAATACATATATCTTTCAATATTTTGAAAAAGGATTCTGACTTATTCCTATTTTTGTGTAAATTTTTCATATTTTTTTCGTTTATCATGATATATTTTAGCAGAAGGCTAATTGTGTTTTGTAAAATTTTAAAATTGGACAACATGTGATATATGATTTTCGTTTTATTGTTGGTAATTTTTATGACATCTTTCAATTTGGAAATTACGTAATTATTTTTATTTTCAATAGTTTTTACTTTGTCCACTAATGTTAGTAGGGCATGTCCTCTTGTATTTTTTGCTTTTTCTTCAATTTTTTCTTCTCGTATGCAATTCTGTTCATAATGATCGTACTGGATGTGATCATTCAGCACATGATCAAATTCGTCAAGATATTGTAATTTATTGTCTTTAATATTTTTTTTTTTTGCTTCACTGTTTATTACTTTTTCTTTCATTTTATTTTCTGGTTTATTAATAATTAAAGGAATTTGTTTTCCCGATTTTAATTTCACAGAATAAATTTTCGACTGGTTATTATCATCATCATATTCGCTAATGATATCATACACTTCGTTAACAAGTTTGCTGTTGCTTTCTTCTGTTTCTTTTATTTCGTTCAAGATTTTTATACTTTTGTCATTATTTTTCTGTTTATATTTTACATTTATAATATTTTTCATTTTGTCTTTCTTATGCATTTCTTTGTGTATCCCTGCTTCCTCTACGTATTGTTTTAGATATTTATCTGAGTATATCATATTTTCCATTTCGCCTAGGGTTAGGCACATGTTCGCCTCGTCGAGGTGACCACGTTGACTCCTTTGGAAAGGCACTTCCTGATATTCCCTTTTTGATTGCTCCTCCAGATTGTCTGTACCTCCCCCTGCCTTCACACTCTGCTCATTTTTTGTTGCGCCTTTTTTTTCTCTTTCTAAGTTGGTTTTCCAAACGGATATACGACCTGTAATTAGGTCCACAAAAAATTCTGTAATCGCTTCGCACTGGGCTTTTCTTCGATATTGCAAAGCTTCCTCTTCTTTTTCCTGTACACTTCGCACCTCCTGTGGGGGGCGCAATAACCTTCCCCTATTTTTCATCCTTTGGGAGAGTCCCATGAGGGTGGCTTTCTCCATCCAAGCCGATATGGTGTAAACTAGCTTACTTTTAGTAGTTGGCAATTTTTCTGAAAAAAGGTAATTTGTCGTGCAATTTGCCATATGATCTGAGATGACGCCTCTTACATAGCTTTCGCTCTCCGTTAGGTTCTCTTCAATTCTGCGGCTAGACAAGTTACTGCATATATCTGCCATCAGTTTGGGCATGCGCTTTATATCCTTCTGGCTTTTCATCAGTACCATGGTGTGGTAGCGCGAGTGCACGTTTTTGCATCTTAACATGTACAGATACAGCGTAAGGGTGTTAATCGTTGTGGGGGATTCAACATTCAGGGGGGGCGTTTCGACACTAACTTGGTGATTTATAGGGGGGTCCTTCGGGTGGAGTGGCTCCCTGGGGAGGGGTGATTCCACTGGGAAGGGTTCCCCATCGGGATAGTGCTCCCCATCGGGATAGTGCTCCCCATCAGGGTAGTGCTCCCCATCAGGATAGTGCTCCCCATCTATGTAGTATTCCTCATCTATATAGTACTCCACAGTATCCGCATTCTCTTCTGCATTCTCTTCTGCATTCTCTTCCGCATTCTCTTCTGCACTCTCTTCCGCATTCTCTTCCGCACCCTCCTCCCTGTAGGCATAGTACGACAAATCCGTTCTCTCCAAACGGTCGTGCCTTTTGCAAGTCCTGCTTCTGTCCGAATGTGCAAAAAAAAGACCGTGCAGTTCCTTCTCAAGTGTCGATTTGTTTTTCTTCTTCAAAAGAAGACCATTCTTCATTATATCCACACACCTGCCACGGTTGCGCAGACTAGCTAATGGGGCACATTTCATGAAAGACATAAGCAATACTGAGTCGAATGTATTTTTCCACTTCGTCATGAAATCAAAGCACCATTTGAGGCTCTCCAAATTGTGTGTCTCTCGTCCCTTTCTTAGTTCATCGAAGAGGTAAATCATTATCAAGCTGTCCTGTGGTTGTTCCTTTAGAGGGGTTAAAATTTGCAGGTTCTTTATTCTATTCTGTTGCTGCATTTTTTCCCAAATATAAGTCATGAGAGGGTCTTCCTCTTTCTTCTTCTCCTCCTCCTGCTTGTGCGGGAGATACCTCGATGCATCGCATGTTGGTAAACGAAAAATGGGTGAATAAAAAAGGCGTAATTTTTTTATATGTCCTATTTTATTAAACTGTTTTGATAAGAAGAGCTTTCTGAACATTCCCCTTTTTTTTCTGATTTTCCTTTTTTTTTTCTTCACAATTTTCTGTCTCCTTCTCTTTGGGGGGGGCAATCTCTTTCCAGTTATGAAGACGAGATACTTTCGGATTGTGGACTTGATTAAGTTACGTCTAAAGGTAAGCAATTTGTTAATGTCCCCTGCATGTTTTTTCAAGCAGACCATATCGTGATTGCACAGACGACGGGGCTTCCATATAGTCAGGAGGGGATACATACGCCTATTCTGCAGTATACTATTTTGCACGTTTTTTATAGCCCCGTAGTTGTAGCAGTGCACTTTGGGTGGTTTTCTCGATGGTGTTTCACTCGGACTCCCTGGAATGGTCCTCTTATCAGAAGTGTGTGGAGTCGTTGCACTGTGCAGGGGAACGCGTCTTGGGATATTTACACGGCTGTACACTTTTGGAAAGACCCTCCTCACGAGCACACGGAATGGGGAAAGAAATCGCCGACAGGTGGGTGTGTATTTCCTCACTGTGCTTCTCTCAAGAGGTGGATCATCCACGGGGTTGAAGAAGCGATCCATTTTGATGACATCTTTCATGTTGTAGTGATCGTAACTGAGCTCGTCCTTATACTTCATCAGGTAGGCAATGTAAGGCATGTACTTCTTAACCACATTTTTGTAATTCATGAATGGGTAATTTTTTAAAAGCTTGGATATTCTGAGTTTGTTAAAATTTTGAAGTACAGCATATTTCTTCTTCACCGCTTTGTTCAGGATGACTAGCGAATGAGGTGAGACACCCTGGTTGTATTTTTTCTGTTCTAGCACATTCTGCTTTGTAGCTACAGAGGGGGATACACTAACTTTTTCTTTCTCTTCCTCCTTGTGTTGACTTGTATTAACTTCAACCTCCTTGGTGGTGTTCCTTTCATGGTCTCTTTTTTCATCAAACACGTTTCCTATTTGTTCTGTTAAATGGTCAAATGAAGGTTCGCTAATGTGAGCAGTCTTGGAGTCTCTCTCGACAAGTTCTGCGTTCATTAGTTCTTTTTCGATGAGCTCAGTGTCCATAAGTTCTTTTTTGATTAATTCTGTATCCATCAGCTTTGAATCGATAAGATCCGTGTCTATTAATTCTTCTTCTATCGTTTCTGGATCTAGGAAGGAGCCATCGAAGGGGGTAAAATTGGATATCGTCGGGGGGGTTACACCCGTGGGGGATTGCTCTGTTGTAATAGTTTCAGTCGTGTGCATTTCTGGTGAATGCATTGCATCCTCTTCGTGCTTCTTATCTAAGTGTCTCTGCCCATTTCGCCGATCGCTTGTTCCTGGTGTAGTCCCTTCACCCTGCATACGTTCCTTGTCCTCAAGGAGAACCTCCAAATTTTCTATAATCTCATGGTCGCGAATATTTTCATTTTTCTCATGCTTGTAATTGTCATGGAAATCTTTTTCAATCTGCGTGATGTTATCATCTGAGTATATTTTATCACTGAGCATATCAACACCAGATGAAGCAAAAATTTGCAAATGAGTCAAAGTACAATAATAATTATTTTCTAAGTTGTGATGAGACAGGACAACAAACTTCATATATTTCACCCAACAATTATCTTCATCGTAATTTTTACAATAATCATAGATGTTAAATAATTCAAAGCTCTTTGTAAAATTGGTGGCAATTTTTCCTAACTTTTTCCATTTTTTTGTTGGGTATACATCACTCCCTAAAATTTCTATAACTTTGAAATTTGATGCATAATGCTCTAGTGATACCAATCCGATTTTCTCGATGTGTATAATGTCACTGAATGAGTAGATCCACCAGATGTCTGAATTGCATGGCGTCAGCATGTAACTGTCATAGTCGTACTGTTGAATCGATCGGATGTTTATAATTCCCTTGCTGTACTCGATTATCTTCGTGCCGGTGTCTAGCGAGCCGAAGTCGATCTTCAGCTTCAGGCTCGTCAGGTTGTAGTTTTCGCCAAGAATGTATTTTTCTAAGGGGGGGGGGCGGTGAAACGATTACGCAGCGGTGAAGCGATCACGTGGGGAGGCGGCGAAACGATTACGCAGCGGTGAAGTGGTCACGTGGGGAGGCGGCGAAACGATTACACAGCGGTGAAGCAATCACGTGGAGCGCCTCTCACATCTCGCGCATACCTGTCGACGCGCTGTCCTGGTTGTTATTTATGTCGTTCATATAAGTCGTATCTTTGGGGGTGAAAAAGCTTTTTATAAGGAAAAACAAAAAATTTATTGAAATTAAAAACCACCATATCATATTCCTTGTCTTCCGTAGTAGTAACGTTTCGATTTTTTTTTTTTTTTTTTATTTAGCTTTCTGGCTACTCTGCAGTTTTGAAGACTACCCGTGCGTGTCCCCTTTGGTATGCAGCGTTAACTGAGCACTGTTGTGGGGGCTGTTTAAGCGGCTACTTCTGCAGGTGCGGGGGCACTTATTTAGATTCTTGAGAGGTCGCATGCTGCATGGTTTGCTTTGCGTAGCGATGCACCAGTCTGGTCACCTGAGGGCCGGTCGCGTGGGGGCATGTATGCTGGGTGCACCTGCACAGTTGCGCGGTTCAGCAGTTGCGCAGTTGAGTAGTTGCGCAGTTGAGTAGTTGCGCGGATGAGCAGTTGCAGAGTTGCGCAGTTGCAGAGTAGCTGCAGAGTTGTGTACCTGCGTATCTAGTCCTTCCGTTTCGCCAACCAGTGCCGCAGTTACGGTGGTCCCTTGCTGGACACGTTTCTGGTCAGCACAGATGTGCCTGATGACTGGCTCGGTTTTGCTTTCTGCTTCGGCTGGCAGTGCGTGTGCGTTCTCAAATATTCATACAGATATGTATTTAAATACATACGTGCGCCCGCCAAAGTTGTGCAAATGGGTCTGCTGCCTTGGGGGCATCGCACTTTCCCTCGAGTGAGCTGCAAAAAGGGGGTGCCACCGTTTCTGTGTCTTTGCCGTTTTCTCGTTTGGACTTGATGCGGAAAAGGGGCACGTTACGGAAACGACGAATTGGGAAGGTCAAAAGGGTTGAAGATGGGACAAATGGGCGACGCTGCGAAGAAAGGGGCAACGCTGCGAAGAAGGGGGCGGCGCTGCGAAGAAGGGGGCGGCACTGCAAACAAATGGATAGCGCTACGAACAAATGGGTTGCGCCGCAAACAAACGGATAGCACTACGAATATGCGAGTAGCACTAGGAACAAACGAAAGCGCTCTGCTGCGTGCTTTTACAAAGGCACACAGGTTTATAAGAGTCGCATACAGGTATATTTAAGTGGGATAATATGAAGATAAGCGTTTAGCAGGACTTCCCTCATGTTAGTCAACTTAAAACGCCAAAAAAACAAACAAAAAAAAAAGTACAGTTTATAGCAGTGGAGCAGTGGGGCAACGAAACAGCGAAGTTGCGGAGATGCGAAGTTGCGAAGCAATGTAAAAAATGAGCCTTTTTATTTCCCCGCGTTTTTCGTTTTGTTGCATGTTTAAAAATGATGTTCCTTTGGATTTTTTTCTTTATATTATTGCGACGTTTTTGCGACGCTTTTGCGACGCTTCGGGACATCACACAATTGCAGAATTGCCGCGACGCTTTGCCTCATTTTTGCCGCGTTTGTGGCACGCGTTTGCCGATTTTTCCACAGAGGCGTTCATGGTGAAAATGGTTTGAAAAGTTGAAATCGAGAGGAACGCGCCACGTTTGCCCTCACATGTTTTGTCAAGAATGTACGAATTATGAAAGTTTCGTCGCGTACACTCGCAGCGATGTATGCAAAGAACGTTTTGCTATGCATGCATTCTGTGCGCGTGCCCGTTCATGTCGTTTGCTGAACTGTACTGTTTTGTGCCTCCCCCAAACACACACACACACCTTTGGCACATCGCGCTGGGGGACAAAATGGTAATGATGTGTTTGGCTGCTGCAGGATGAAGCTTCAAAAAAGGGGTGAGAAGCAAAAAAATAGCGTAGGGGAGTACCCACATGGGGGAAACACATCACAAAAGGAGTAACCTCTCCAAGAAAACAACGCTTGTAATGAACTCCATTTGTTATTTCTCTTGACATTTCCTTGGGTACGCCTATCCACTTTGTCTGACCGGTTTGTTCCCCCTTCTTTTTTACGTCTTGCAAGCAAAAAATGAGGCGCAGTAAAACAATTGGGGGCCGCCTTACAGGCAGAGAGTACATTCACCACTTAAAAGGAAAATTTTTGTTCTTAAGAATTTCTTGTAATAGTGATTAAGTACTTGCTTATATTCCTCACTGTTTGGAAGTGGCTCTCTCGATTTGGCGCAACAGAAAATGTCCCTAAAACTGCTAAGGTTTTCTGAGTACAAAATTCAAAGAAAAAATTGTGGCATAGGTTTGTGCATATGTGTTGTTGGGTGGGAGTGAACAAGGGAAGGAATCGCACGTGGGCATGAAGTTGCGATAAAATATATATACATATATATGCATATATGTATGTCCATACTGCCGCGTGCTAATGAAGCCACCCAGGCAGAACCTACTTGTCGCTTTCTCGTTAAGGAGCAAGGGGGGAGATAGGTCCTCTTGGTGGCAGAACTGGAGGACGCGGTTCAAAATGTGGAAGTCAACGGAGAGGTTGTCCAAATAGATTAGAAGCTGATAATTGGGAGGGGGGTGGAAAAATAAATTAGACATATTGTGGAGATTTTGTTCGAAAGGATGAGGTGTTTGGCTGGTTCACTGTCCTCAGAAGTGCACTAGTCAATCGGCTGTCGCGACAAGGAGAGTAAGACAAAAAGTGAGCGGAGGTAGTCGACGTGTGCCTTATGGGATGTACGTAAAGTATGGACAACTCTCCGAGCCGCGACTGTAAAATAGCACTTACGACGTCCCGAATATTTGCTCGAATGCTCCCATCCGCGTGCATGCGATGTAGAGAGGTAGAAATGGTTCGGACTATTTTAACCCTTTTAAGTCTACATAGGACAGTTCGAATGTAGGGAACTAACGCTTTTGGCGCGTCACCATCTTGAAGCGATTGTAAAAAGTGGGCTCTTTTTGCATTCTTAAATGTGAGCAATGCTGCATCGGTAAAATGGGATACACTTTTCTGCAAATTTTTTTTTGATGCTATCGTGAGGTTGCTATTTGGTGTAACTTTTCTTTGCTCATTTGTTTCGAAAAAGGATGCGGCAAAAATAGTGCGGAGTGCGCATATGTAGGGAAGGCTAAAATTCGACAGGGACGGGGAATAGTAATGAGAACTTAGGAGCAAAATGCTGCATCTGATAGACTCCAAATGGAAATATTTTTTCTCTAGGAATAAAGCAAAGTGGTGTAACTCCTGCATGTATTTGTTGTTGATTAATGTTATTATTGGGTAGTGACTATTCATTTTTGCTTTCGCTTTTGATTCTTTTTTAATTTTTTTGATCAAAAAGGCAATTTTTTGCAGCATGGCATTATGCTCAGGATCATGTTGTGATGTGAATTCTACAGAACTTGTACTTTTTTTTTTTTTTTTCCAAATCAATATATTTTTTGTAGTCTAAGAAAAATTTATATAGGAACGTTTTCTCTAGCATGCTTTTTAACTTGTCTTTGGAAAATGTTTTTCCTTCTTCTGCGACATCATTCAGGGAGAGGTACTTCGAATGAGTTTCCTCGTTGACTCTTTTGTAATGCGTGTCGATGATGAACTCATTTTTGGGGTAGTTATAAATAAAGGAAAAGCAAAAGTAGAGAAGTAGGAGACTAACCACATTTTCCGATTCTCCACACGAGGGGTTCATGTTCTGGATGCTCCATGATAAATCAGCTAGTAAGGTGTAGATAACTCTCTTTAGCTGCGTCTTTTTTTTTTCATTTTCCTTGTGCACTTTTTGTACTATATTTAGCGTATAGCACATTGACTTTATCATTTTTGTGACAATCTCTATTTTGAGCAACTCACATTTTTGCTTCACGTTCAGGTACTCTGTCACACTTCCAAAGAGTTCAACCTTCACTTGGTATGTATGTGTATTTGCTCTACAGAAATGTTTGACGATTTTTTCTCCCTTCTTCATTTTGTACGGAATATTCTGTAAGAGGATGTCCCTAAGGGGGAAGAGTTGCTCATTTGGTTGGCACCCATTCGTTGTGGGTTGTTCAATTGGGAGTTCTTCTTCCTTCTGATTATTTTCGAAGCGTTTCTGCAGCGCTTCTCCTTGGAGTATATCACCTCGATCTCGACAAATGGCGCATAGGATCCCCTGCAAGCACATATTATTTTGAAGAAGAAAATCCAAGTCGCTGTATCCTCCCACTAAGTAGTTGGTCAAAATGCGCATAATTTCGTCTCTCATTTGAGGGCATTCAATTAAGCCTACATCCAGGGTTTCCATTTGGCCCATTTTGTCACAAAAGCTACTTTCATTTTTAATGAGAAGGACAAACTGATATACGTGAAGAAGAGTAAAACTGGAAACTTCACAATGTTGTACATTATTTAGATGGAAATAAATTTCTTGTTGTTTTTCTATTAGGACAAAAATGCACAGCATAATATTGACAACGTTTTCGTAATATCTGTTCAGGTTCTTTAAACTAAACGATCTGATCATGGTGAAGGAGAAACAGAAAGAAATATCTCGTCGCAGATATTTCCCTACCATATGTTTGTTGACTACTTCTAGTCTATGCTTTACTTGGACAGTGTATGAAATGTTTTCCAAGTTGAGGGTGCGTACTTCTCTCAGCAAGGTGGTGAAAATTTTCAAATTTTCAATTCCCTTTTGGAAATCCTCAAAAATGTGACATGGTAAATATCTTTTTATGTCTTCAATTGAGAGGTAAATTTTTTCTACATTTTCTAATTGGGTCTCTCCCCCTTGTTTAATCAACGCAAGTACTTTTCTAGCACTGACAATTGTGTAGATGCTATACATATACTGAACATAGTTTTGTGATTTTATTTTTTCTAACGTGTTCCATGTCTTCATATGACAGCTGCTTCCATCCCTTGGTGTGTTTTCCTCAAAAATGGCATCCTGTACATTGTAGCATTTTATTTCTTCATTTATTATGAACAAACAGTTGTCACATGCTCGTATGCATTCTTCCAAGTTGTTCGTCAGCAGGTGGAGGAGGGAATAATTGTTCAGCACCTTTATGTGTTCCTCCTTAATTAGTTCGTGTCCTGCGATTTGGGGGGAAGAGGCATATGAAGATTGGCATATGAGTGGGGCGTTCGGACGGGGGTTTTCAATGTGGTTCATACAAATGGAAGGCGCGGCACAGCTAGGGGAAAAGCGGAAGGAAGCACACACTCGGTACTACGCATATACATATACATATATATATGTATGTACGCCCAATCGGGGGGAGCCCCACATGGCTCCCCCTTCCTCTTAGACACCCCCGATAGGCTGCTTTGCCCGATTTCTCACCCATGAGCAGGTAGGAGGACACCGATTTGAGTGTCTCCAAGCAACTGACAAAATCGGAATTCTTGAAGTAGAGCTTCTTTGCCTTTTCTATCAAAACGATGAGGAAGAAATTTTTGGTGGAAGTGCAGCTGGGTAACTTCTGCTTCAGCATTCTGGATTCTCTTGCAGGGAGTTCGTTCCTCTTCATTTGAGTAAACTTCAATTCGATAACCTTATTTTGTGTTGTTCGATCTTGAAGTAGTAGTAGTTTAGGCTGGTTTTTCGTAACTACGTCGGAGCAGGGTACTACCAATTGATGGTTACTTCCTGGGTTATCTCGGACGAGTTCTTCCACTTGGCTATTTATATCATTTGATTTATTTTCTTCAGAAATGATGAGCTCGTTAGGGTTCTCCACATTTCGATGTGAGCAATTTCCCGTGTCTACCTCATTGTGCTGATCCAGTTTATCCATTTCGCCTACGTCACAATCTTGATATATTGAATCAATCGCTCTTTTGCGGATTTCTTCCTTCTGATTTCTCAGCAGCTCATTTTTTTGTTCCTCCAACTGGGACTGTATCCTTTGTGCATCATCCTGCAGCTTCTTGATAAAGTCATCTCGCGAGTTTTTATCTCTCTTGAGCATTTTCTTTAGATCATCTAAACTGTTGATTCTCCTATCATTAATTATCGATTTGAATTTCTGCTCCTGTGCAATTAATTTATTCTTTTCTTCCTTTGTGCATTTTATCAAATTTGGATATGTGGCATTTTTGTATATGAGGAAAATATTGAAGTAATTTAAATGTCCCCATAATTTGTTTTCTTTTTTCTTCAAATTTAAGATAATAAATTGGGTGTTTTCTCTAACCTGTACGTGCTCCTTGTCCATGCTTATTTTGTCATACAAATCGATGTTGACGATTTTATTTTTGTGGTTTATTTTGATGTACGTGTCTGATATTAGGAGGTCTTTTGCCTTTTCCATTTCTACTACGTGTTCGTCGTAGAAGCATAGGTCTTCTATGCACCTGACATCGGAGAAGACGCTTTTTTTGCGCTGGTCACCTTCTCCGCTTCCTTCCTTTTTCAGCCTTATCTCCACGGAGTCGAAGTTTTCTCTCCAAGTGAGTTCCATGGGGTGGGCAAGCGGTGAGTAGGGGAGTGGCACGTAGGGAAGTGGTACGTAGGGGAGTGATACGTAGGGGAGTGGTACGTAGGAGAGTGGTACGTAGGAGAGTGGTACGTAGGGAAGTGGTACGTGGGGAAGTGGTACGTAGGAGAGTGGTACTTTAGGAAATGGTACGTGGGGAAGTGGTACTTTAGGAAGTGGCACGTGGGGAAGCGTTTTTCGTGGAAGCAGCTATCGTGGAGGTGGCCTACACGTGTTTCTGTTTTCCACGATAGCTCGAGGAAGCAAAATACCGGGGGAAGAACAAGTAACGAGCGGCTGAAGTCGGAGCACCAAGTCGGAGTGTAGCCGAAAACAGGCTCAATTTCTAAGAACCTCAGTTTTAGGAAATTTGCTCCAAGTTGAATCTATCAACATAGGATCGCACAAGATAAACGTGTAAAAGTGTTTTCCTAATTAATTTTGTTGCGTAGAGATTATTTTTACTTTTTTTTTTAGGGCACTGATTTGGGGTGTTAAAAGTGAAATAAAGTTGGACACTAAAACGGGGGAAAATTTTCACAAAAGTGATAGAAAAAAAAAAAAAAAAAATAAATACATAAAAAATAAAGAATCTATTGACGTTAGAGAAATTTTTCCTTCTTCATTTATTCAACAGAAAGCTGGAAGTGTACCTGTACGCGTCGGAGAGGGTGAAAAAGTACCATGATGTGGAAATGGGGTGAAAGTGGTGCAAAAATGGGGCAAAAGTGGTCCACACATGGGACCAAAATGGGATCAAAATGGGGACAAAATGGGGCCAAAATGGGAACGAAACGAAGTGACGTTCGCGTGCACCTCTACAAATTCCGACTAATCACGTCAAAATAAGCGCACCCAAGGAAAAACGAACACCTCACGGAGAGATAAGTACACAAAAAAATAGGGCAAGCAATGAGGGCATGGGGATTAACCAATTCACGGGGATGCAAAAAAAAAAGTACGCTTTTGTAGAAGCGCTTTCCTCTCTAACCTCGTGGTCTATTCCGTAGTAGGTGTCACTATGTGCGTACACCGCAAAGTGGTAGGTCCCCTGGACTAGGTCTTCCAAACTGCATGCAGGGAAAAAAAAAATAAAATAAAAAAAAAAAAATAAAATAAAATAAAATAAAACTAACAAAATAAACAAAACAAAATGGTGACAAACAGAGGTGGCATTTGAGAACGACGCGAGGGAATACGAAACGGAGATGAAGACACAAAGTGCAGGGGCTAGCCACTGCATCTGCCGCGTGTACCCCAAAATAAAACTGAGGCAGTGTTGGGGCAGGCCTATTTTAGCCTGTGCGGGGCAGGTTCCCTACGTGAACGAGACGGATGATGTTTTCTTTAGGGCCGAATTGTTGAAGCGCTTGATGGAAACCGATTCGTCTTGAGCACAATCGTGCAGGATGGCGTACCTATTGGGCGAGGCGGGGGGTGCAAAGATGTTAGAAAGCACGGGTACGCTTATGGAAGCATGTGCTTCAGTTCGCAAGGCTCTATCCCCTGATGCGCATAGGTACCCATGCGTACGCACAGCAAATGCACAGCTGCTCTCCTACCACTGCACATTCGCACTAGGAGGGGTACCAGAATTGGCATCCCGCGATACTTTATTAAAGAAACAAAAAAAAACTCTAATGACAATTTCATTCGGATCATGATGTTTCATTTGAAAAAAAAATTTATTTTCATTTTTTAGATGATTCACACAAGGAATGCTGACAAAGTTATTTTTCTTTTCCGCCACGTCGTTACTAAGGTTAGCATTTTTGTAAAATAATTTGATGCTGCTAGTTAGAGACGGAATTTGAAAAATAAAATCCAACTGAGAGGTGTGGAAGATGTTAAGTGAATATAAAAAAGATTTATCAAATTTTAGTAGGTCCTTTAAATTTTTGATTTGCAATTCTGCCAATTTGGCTAGCTGACTGTCATTTATGTCCTTAATCAGGTGAAGGGAATTTTGGCTGGGCTGAATTTTCTGGTTAATACACTGATATATGAGGATCAAATTTTGTATATAATTATACTTACCAAAGAGTAAGCATATGTCAATGAATCCATTAATAACTCTTGCTACTTGATCCAGGACTAATTTCAAGTCGATGTGATAGTCTGCCGTTTCGTAGGTGCATTCGTACAAACGGGAGAGAAGCAGGAGGTATGTTTTGACATTTTTCATATTCATGTCGATGTCTAGGGGAATTTGGTTTCTCAGCTTCACGTTGTACTTGTCTTCGTTGTGCCTCAGGGGGACGTCATCAAACTCCCTGGCCTGCGCGATCAGGGCGAACAGCCCGTAAAAGTCGAGTTCCTTTGCCTGCGCGCGGTGGCGCCGATGATGGCGGCAGGGCGACTCGTTGCGCTGGTCGCGGTGGTCGAGGTGGTCACGGTGGTCGCGATAGTCACTGTCGTCGCGGTGGTCGAGGTGGTCGGGGGGGGTTGATTTCTCCTCCACGCAGTGATCTTCGTTCGGTGAGCCGCTTTTCGCGCCCCGTTTCGCTCCGCTTATCTCGCCTCTTATCTGGCCGCTTATCTCGCCGCGTATCTCTTCTCCATAGGTGCCTTCCCCCAAGTCCATGGCTGCCTCTCCCCGATCGACCACAAGGCTGCCATTTTCGAGCTCTCCACTGTGATCTTCTGTCCTATCGTTTTCGCCTTCCACACCATTAGGGCGCCCACAACTCTGCTCAACCATTTTGTAAAAAAAAGAAACCGTTTCACATTTCAAGTAGTACACGGAGGCAATATGCCCCAGGGGGGTTGCACAATAAGTGTGCATGTAATCCTCCATTGTGACATGTATGCACTTGTTGGTCTCCAAAAAGGTAATTGTGCTATCGATAATTTTGTTCACATGCTCATATATAACCTTCTTGGCTTGATTAGACAGTATATTATTATCAAATAGTTGGACATATTGCACATCTTTAATGTAATAAGAAGGGTTCGAAAAAAGTCTTTTAAAGTAATACGACTTGGTAAGGTAGTTAAAATATCTTCCTTGTTGTTTATAACTTTGGAACAAATTTCTGCATTGATATGTTCATTTAAATTTTCTATAATATTGGATTCTATATTCATAGGATGATAGAGGAAATTTTTGATTGCGTTTTTTCTTTTTTCTTGGACTAGCAATATGGCTAAAGCTTTGTCGTCAAATTGTGGTCTGCCAGCTCTTCCAATCATTTGTAGTAAATCTGTGTATGAAATATCTTTGTACTTCTTCGTTTTGGCATCGTAGAATTCATTTCCCTTTATGATTACTAGATAGGCTGGAAGGTTAATTCCCCATGCTAAGGTCGATGTGCATATAAGTATTTGAATTATTTTATTTAAAAAAAAATATTCTACAATGTTTTTGTCATTTTCGTTTAACCCAGCATGATGGATTCCTATTCCGTACTTGAGCAAATCTTTCAAGTGTTCATTTTCGATTATGTTCAGGTAATTTTGGAACAGCATGTTAGCTACTTGTGTTTTTTCTTCACCAGATATGGCTTTGCTCATTAGGGCGGTATAATCGAGGAGATCATTTGGTTCTTCGTCACCACTGTCGCTGTCCAAATGGTTGTCATCGTCATGGCTTTGTGCAAAATGATTCGAGTTAAAGCTATGACGATAACTTTGGCGCTCACTTGGTTCTTCCCCATCTTTTTGAAACCTTTTTTTTTTTCGCGTCCTTTTTTTTACTACTGTTAAGTAAAAACTGGATGTGGCTCTTATCATTGAGCAAATTTTCTATATGCAAAAAGTTGAGATTGTGTGAACTGAGGTTCAGGGAAATTATGTCGTATGCGGTAACTCTCGTTTGTCTCCTGGACGAAACAAATATGAGCACATTTTTGGATTGGGCATATTGGTTAACAGCATCGAACACGTTTTTGTTCATTACTGACATTCGTGCGCAGTATGCCTTTTGAGTGAACCCTAGAATGTGGGTTTTACAAGGTACTATGCGGCATGAGGACGGGAAATTAAAAAGGTAATTTTCTTTTACATCTAGCCATAAAATCAAATCGTCTACACTCGTTATGACGGTGGTTAATCCAACAAGTCTTATTTTTTTATTCAAGTACTGTTCCATATTTTTAAATCGATTAATTAAAATTTCAATGACACCTCCTCTGTTTTCCTGTCCAAGTAAATGTATCTCATCAAAAATGATCAAACTGACGTTTTGTATGAATTTTTTATTTTTCCAATTTCTGGATATAACGTCTAATTTTTCTGGCGTACATATGATTATGTCACTCTCCATGATGTTTTCTTTATTTTCGTTTTTATCTCCTGTCAGTTCAATTACGTTTTTGTTTAGGAGGCTTTTAAATTTGCTCTTCCAGCTCTTGTGTCGCTCATTTACAATGGCTTTCATGGGGCATATGTACACGGCTTTTTCCCGTTCGTGGTGTAGTAGGCTCCTCAGGATGCACAGCTCTCCGATGACGGTCTTGCCGCTTCCTGCGCGGGGTTAAGAGGTTAAGCGGTTACGCTGTTTTGCGGTTACACGGTTACGTGGTTACACAGTTACGCAGTTACACAGTTAAGCAGTTACACAGTTACGCAGTTACACAGTTACACAGTTACGCAGTTACACAGTTACACAGTTACGCAGTTACACAGTTACACAGTTAAGAGACCATTCGGTTGTGCAGCGCGCGCTTCGTATGGCGAGCTCCGCAACGGGGCAGATTCACCGCTAAACACAGCGCTAAAGAAGCCGCTTAGCAATCCTACCTGTAGGGGCCCCCAGAAGGATGTTCTCATCCGTGTGGAACGTCGCGTGGAACATCTGAGTCTGAATAGGGTTGAAGTACCGGAAGGAAAAAAACTTGATATAGCTAGGGATTTTCAAAATTTGCGTGGATAGGGGAACGACCGGAAGGATTTCAGAAAATATATTAATCTTCTGATTGATGAATAAATTGTTTGTGTTGAAAATATGGACATAGGACAAATTGCACCAATTCATGGATAAAAACTGGACAGTGATTTGAGGGGGCATTTGATTCGAGAGAGGGAATTCGAAAGAAATGTCATGTATTTTTTTCCTGTCTTTTTTATGAATAGAGAATTTTTGGAAATATAAAATATCATTATTCAGTGTGTTCAATAAGAAAAGGTGAAAGTTTTCCTGAATGTCATTCCACTGGTCTGACCAAATAGTATTTGTGAGTTGCACCTGGAGATTTATTTTCATGATCGTCTGTGTTATGGGCTGAATGTATCCCTCGATATGTAAGTTTGGAATTAAATTTTTGTAGTAGAGAATTTGGTTGGTGTAGACTTCATTTCTTAGAAAGAAAAGAAGTTCGCTTTTGGTTAACGTGTCGACAGATTCGTGTGTTAGTTTTTTTTTTTCTAGAATGTTCACCACGGACTCTTTTAGGTAGACGGTGTAGTTTTGGTTTTTCCGATACCTCCCCTGTGGCGTGTCATGGAAATCATGATTATTAGCATACTCCTGTTCCTCGAACATTTCTGGCGGATTTACGTATTTCCCCCTGTAGGGTAGATGGCTCAGGTGAGAAGCTGCATTATCTTCTGGGGGAGCGTTTCTCTGTTTTCCCCACATTTTGGCGGGCTGGCTAGAAAATGTCACATTCTTCTTTTCTAGTAACTCATTTCTGTAGCAGAAATGCCTGAAGACGCAGCAGTTGATGGGAAGTCTCCTCAAAATGGATACAATCAGATTATGTGTATTCATAATCAAGTTGGAAATATTCTTCAGGATGTTAAGGCATATTTCGTAGTAGGCATATAAAATTCGGATAATGTTTTGTATCACATAGTTAATTTCGCAAATGAGGGAGAAGTTACTTATTTGTATCCTTCTGAGATAGGATTCGATCAATATACGTAAGGTCATGTATTTTGATTCGTCGTACTGCTCCTTAATTTCACATCTACTTTTTAACCACAAAAAATCGTTCATGTCTTCATTTCTAATTTGTATATTTTCGAATTCTTTCGATTTGCTGATAACGTCAATAACTTCTATGTAATTACTTCGGTCAATGTTTGCCGCGAAAATTCCTATGGTTTGATAATCCACATAGTACTTGGCTGCTATGTGTCCATAGAAGGTTCCGATAAAGTCGTTGGTCAGGAGTACTCTCCTTACTAACTTATTTTCACTCAAGTTTTGAATCGCCTTTAGGATAATTTCCTTTCTTTTCTTGTACAGATGCATGTCTGTGGACAGATCGGCATCGTAAAGGTTAGGGTTTTTTTTCATTCTTACGTACAGGTAGGTATATTCTAGCCACTTGATGCCATCCTCCACATTTTTAGTTGTCCCTATGCTAATTTCTGCGTTTAAGTGATTTTCTATATTTTTTAAAAAGGTCGATTCAATGATGGTATTATTGGTTAGCAGTTTTATATACTTGTACAGTTTTGTCCTTTCGGTTATGAGGATAGCATGTCCGTGATCTTCGTACTGTGGTCTTCCGCACCTTCCGAATATTTGGTTAATGTTAAGAATGTCCATATCTTCCATTTTTCCACTTTCGGAGGAAAAAAAATTGGTACCTTTGATGATGACTGTATGGACTGGTAGGTTAACTCCCCATGCTAGAGTAGAAGTACAGCATAATACGTTGAAGGCCTTTTTTTTGAATAAATCTTCCACCAAAATTTTGTCAGATCTGGACATTCCCGCGTGGTGTATGGAACAGCCAAATTCATAAAACTGTTTCACATACATGTTATTCGATTTTTTAATTTTCTTATTTATGTCGCTATCTGTGTAGAGGTTACTGACAAAGTAATCGATCTCCCCATTTTTCACAGCATAATCAATCAGGAATTGTATCGTTTTATTGGTGTCATTTCTTGAGCATACAAAGATGATGCACTGTTTGTCTTTCCTCAATGCATTAATAATTTCGCCATAGGCATATATATTTTTGGCTATATTCAACTTGTTCATATTTTTTTCATGTATTCCGTAGAGCGTTTTATCCAGCTGAATGGATCGGTAGCTTTCATTGAAGTAGAAGCACATATCCTTTTCCACTTTTAGAAAATCCCTCACGTCGTTGTAATTTGGTAGTGTGGCTGACATGGCCATTATTCTTCTCACCGACTGGGACGTTTCCGAGTATCGTAAAAATCGAGCAACAATCGTTTCGATCACGTCACCTCTGTCTGTATTTAGCAAATGTACTTCATCAAGGATCAGGCATTTGATGTGTTTAATTAATGACTCATCAGATACGGTGGTGGAATAACTGCTATTTCTTAAAAGGATGTCTAGCTTTTCCGGGACGGTTACTATTATGTGCACTTCTTCCAACTGTTTGGACGTCAGGCTGTGCTCCTTTGTGTACTCGCACACTTTTAGGTTAAAAATTTTTAGCTTCCTTTGGAACAGGTTGGTTATTTCGAAGACGAGGGACTTCATCGGGGCTATGTAAATGATTTTGAATTCTTTTGCGCTTATGGAGTTTCCACCTCGGGAGGGGGCGTGGTCGCTGGCGCCCTCGTCGCTTGGGGGGTCCTCATTCAGGGGGTCTCCAGTTGGGAGGTCCCCAATTGGGAGGTCCTCATTTGTGGGGCCCTCATTTGTGGGGTCCTCATTTGTGGGGTCCTCATTTGTGGGGTCTTCATTTGGAGGGTCTTCATTTGGAGGGTCTTCTTTTAGCGAGTCTTCTTTTAGCGGGTCTTCTTTTAGCGGGTCCCCTCTCATGGGATCACCTATCACCTGTCCGTTCCGCTGCGCATGATGTACGTCTGCACGACGACCCCCCTGGGCGCTCACCCCCTCACCGCTACGAACTAGGTAAGTCTGGGCTATTCTCTCCAAGCTGATTCCGTTCTGTTCGCAGAAGAGGCAAATCTGCTGTAGTATGACCAACAAGGCGATGTTAGTTTTTCCACACCCAGTGGGCGCAGAGACGAGTAAATTCTTATTCGTCTGAAAAGCAGCCTTAAAAACTTTGGACTGTACATAGTTAAAATGTTCGAACTCGAAAATGTATCTGTGCCAAAAGGGTAAGACTTTCACAGGAACTAACTCGTCTTTACTGAATTGAAAATTTTCCAATCTGTTAATTCTCACTTTGGTGACATTGTCTGTGTATGAGTAGGAGGTATTTCTGGGCACCTGTATTTCTTCCAATTTGTTTTCTTCATTAGGTATGTAAATTTTTTTCACATCTCCAAAATTGTTTTCTTTTAATGTATATAAAAAGAAATCTACAATTTTTTCGATATTTTCCTTTTTTATTAAAATATTTTTTTTGCTGTTAATTCCGTCTGTCGTTTTATCAGTTATGAAGAAATTCGATGCGAGAACTTTTTCCTTTACATCTACATACTTGCTTAACAGTTTGATATCTCTTTTTATGTTTTCCTTGTTTTTAATAATATTGAATATAAAATCGATGTGTTCTTCTCCTAGGAGGTCGAGTAGGCTATTTTCCAAATTGTCCCTTGTCATAGTTGTGTAGATAATTTCTGTAATAAGTTCGTTCATTTCGTTTAGGCTTATCTTTTTGATTTGGTTTCTTCTGTTCATAATGATATACCTGTCTGTGTTTTGGCTGAATGCCTTTCCGCTATTTAAAATTTGTTCGCAGGTATCATGCACGTACATCAGCCCTGATTCTCCTCCTTCGAGATGGTCGTCCTCATGGTCCTTTGATCGCCTCTTCGCTTTCGGCGGCCCTCTCTGCTTGTGGGTGCCATTCCGCATGTGCTTCTTCTCCTCGCGCATCAGGCGCAGGAGTTTCCGTTGCAGGGTGGGCTCCCATCTACCCCTGCGGGGAGCGATTCGACTGCGGTTGCGGTTGTTGTTGGGGCTACCATCGAGACTGCTACCTAAATTGCTACCTAAATTGCTACCCAAATTGCTACCCAAATTGCTATCTAAATCGCTATCTAAACTGCAATATGAATTGCTATCTAAACTGCTATCCCTACCGCTGCTACTGCGACTGGCCGCGCACCCTGCCCCGCCGCAACTTCTGAAGAAGGAGCTCCTCTCTATGTACGCTACCGCCTCGTCGATGTCGTACGTGCCGTGCTTGATGGAATATTCATAGTACGAATTTCCCTTCAGTCGGTTGTTTAATCGCGGCTTCATGTTCCCGGCCTTGTTCTTTCCCTCCTGCACACAAGCGTAAATATGTGTTTGTGCACGTACACGCACCCCTGTGAGCGAACTCACCTAGGGCGTTAGGTCTTTATCGTGTTGTGAGACCTTGCCGAGAAGGACGCAAAATATTGAGAGACACTATATCGTTGCAGGCGTTTCTATGTTTATTTCGTGGCAACAAAAATGGTGGTCTTTTTTTCTGTAATGATAAATGTGACTACTTCACGTGGCACTGCCAAATTCGTACTGGACCTTGCAGGTAAGCAATCCTTGCATATATACACATATAGTTAGCACTTTTTATGTTACTGTACTTCATCACGATGAGCATACTGCGTTGTATAGGGTCTCCAAGTTGTGATTCTTCTATGTAGTTTGCTTTGTTTTTTTCTTTTTTCCCTTTTTTCACCTTAGGTGTTGAGTAATTAACTGGCCAGGTGAGAACTTTGTCCTTACACAACATTTATTCCGATTTGTGTTCACAACTTAAGGGCCCTTTATGAAATGTGTTCTCTAACCAAGCGGTTAAAAGATATCCCCTAGTGTATAGCATTATGTGCAGTTGCTCTTTTGGGGCATGCTGCATCTGCATACGTGGCTACTCATAAGTCAGGTGTACAACTTCGACTAAAGAATGAAAATGTAAATGAGCACTTTTAACCCCTGCATTTGTAAATGGTGATCATCTCGTCAGCAGGTTAATGCGGTGGATGGCAGACTGAATGGATCCGAGGTTGCCAATATAACCTTGTGATGCACGAAAAAAAAAAAAAAAACGTTACCCTTCTACATAAAAAAAAAGAAAAGAAAAAAGGAAAACCCTATCTCCACTGAGCCAATTCTGTGAAAAAATGACTAAAAAGTTTTGATACCACTTAACAGTAATGTTAAAGGGAAAAAAATAATAATAATTAAACAAATTGGGAAATAAAAAAAAATTGTTAAAAATATGCGGGAAAAGTAATATATTTTTTTTTTTTTAAAAAGATTAGTTATTAGTGTATGTCCCTGCTCCCGCTGGGGACGAGGGGGGGGGAGGGTTCTCCCTACACATGTAGGGCGTAGGGGGGAACATACAATAACAAGTAATACAACTTGACAGTGATCCATTTGTGCAAAAAAAAAAAAAAAGGAAAGGAAAGGGAAAAATAAAACAATTGCGATTGTTAAAGCAAAGGAACACGGAAAATAATATATCAGGTTAAAATTCAAAAATAACGAAATGGTGAAAAGTACCAGAGGGGGGGGGAGGTATGCGAAAAAGAAAGCACAACATTTTACCCAGTTACATGTAAAAAAAAAAAATTAATAAAAAGGAAGAACAAAAAAAATGCAGTAAAATCATGACATGTGGACATAAGAGAGGGTAGAAGCAAATGGCACGAACTATGTCAGTTGCGTGCCTGGGTTCTCTTTTTCGGGGTGAAGTTAAAATTGGGTTTAGGGTTGCTTCGCTTCCCTCTTAGCCATTCGCCAGGTGGGGGGAATTACAAAGGCATATATATGGACACGTGGAGGCACTCGCAAATTCATCTGCTTCGCACAAATCGGTCGGGAGGGATCTGCACACCACTGGAATGATGGTCAAAGGGTCAACACCCGCAACAGGCGGGGTCTCCATGAAATTCCTTGTGGACGTCCAACCCATCGGTGGAACTTTTCCCACACGTGACAAACTTATGTCCAAATAAAAAGAAACCAATCGATAGGCCCAGCACAACGGCGACAAATAAGCCCACATTGAAAGTCATAACGATTAGCATTAATAAGTAGTCCCATGAATAAATGATAAATGACAGCACAGATCTCGCTAAATTGTTTTTAAAAAGAATTCCACTCGTGATTACGCTTGTGTCTTTGGTTTGCGGCAGGGCCTGTTCGACGTGCAGTCGGAGCAGCTTCAGTAGGACTGAGAGCACGCCGAAAAGGAGGCATACGACAAGGGAGATGTAGTAGGACGTTTCCTGGAGGGAAATGGAGGTGTATAGGCAGTGTATAGGTGGTGAAAAGCTTGAGATAATATGGTGAGCAGGTGGCCAGCAGAAGGTCAGTAGATGGTCTGCAGAAGGCCGGCAGATGGTCAGCAGAAGGCCAGCAGATGGTCAGCAGAAGGCCAGCATATGATCAGCAGAAGGCCAGCAGATGGTGTGCTGCACGGTGTGCCGCTTAACAACCCGCGTGCCGGCCTGCGTAACTGCAAATACGCAGATCAACCACCACTGAGGGGGGGATCTTCTCTCGGATTACCGTTTTGGTTTCCCAGAATTTAAACAAAATAATCGTGTGCGTGGAAAGCTGAAATGACATGGGCATCGGCATGGCCATGCTGTGTCGTGTGGTACTTCCACCGCCATCCTCGCCGCCATTTTCATTGCCAGCTCCCTGCAGTTGGAAGTTATTTTCCTTCTGGCCCTTGATGTGCTTCTCAATTATGTTTCTATACAATGTGAAATTGTCCCAGCAGTTATAAATAAAGGCCAGCTTTTTTGGGCAGCAGTTATGGGCACACTCTACATGTAATGAAGGTGTGCATTCTGCATTATCCCTTACATTCTTATCATCCCCTGAATTCCTTCCATCCTCTGAACTCCTTCCATCCTTTTTTTTTTCCTTTGGGTTCCCAGCTGAGCCTTTTTTCTCACAACAGCTTTGTCCTGTTTTCTCGTTGTTCTCATGTCCATTCTTCCCGTTGCTCTCTTGTCCGTTCTTCCCATTGTCCTCATGTCCATTCTTCCCGTTGCTCTCTTGGGCCGTCGTTCCATCCGTGGTCAGGAAAAAATTTATAACTAGAATTATTAAAAGCACGTTCCAGATGTTTTTATTCATTTCTGTTGTGCTTGTTTGTGGTAGTAAAAAAAAAAAAAAGGGAAAACGATTACACGTAGGGGATGGAAAAAAAATAATATCAAAAATGAATAAGAAGTTAAACAGAGTGGAATGAGATTAACCATGTCGATGATTAACCTTTAGGGTTCTTTTTTTTTTTTTTTTTCTTCTCTCTTGGGCACATGAATAAATAACCTACACGTGATGTACAGTTATACACGTATGTATAATCATTAAAGGTGGCTTTTCGTAAGTTATTATTTTTCTCCAGAAACTGTTTCGCAAAGTTTATATTCACCCTATGCTATTTTCACAAGGAGAAAAAAAAAAAAAAAAAAAAAAACCACTGTGACCACGTGAAATTTAATTGAAGCATACACATGAACACAGCCAACCCACGCGTAGAACATACAAGCAGGCTGTACAGAAGGAAGAGCGATTTAATTTATTATCGTGTTTGTGTAATTTTGCACAAAATAGGGATGCATAACGTATGCCTTAATCTGCAAAATTGGCAATTGCCCATGTGGTTTAAGCACATTTTAAAGCTTGAAATTCTTTGGAGGTTTACGTTTTTCGCATTGAAATGTTTTTTTTTTTATAAGGTCTGTTATTTTTAGAGCGTTGGAATACATTTGTAATATGGCTACACAATGGCATCTTTACATGACCCCTTTGCGAAGCAGAATTTGATTTGAACCCCTTCCCTGTGCGGCATCTTCCTTCTGTTCCGTGTATAAATGAAAAGCGATTTACCTATGTGACAGGCGAACGGTGCAAACCTCTAATGAGTTACTGCGGGGTGCCCATTTTTGCGAGTTGTGCATACGTGTTGATCGCTTCATTCGACAATCTGTGTATGCAGAATGTGGCTGCATAAATTTCAACTTTGGTTAACTTTTTTTTTTCTTTTTTTCCACTTTTTTTCGTGTGTTTTACAATTATCTGTGGCTCCGAAGGCTTGCACCCTCAAGTGTGTTGGTAGTTATTCGAAGTCTCATTCGTGGCATGCGATTTATTCGCGCACACGCGAATTTAAGCAGAGAAAAAAAATGCACACCTGTGGAAAGATGTATATTACACGCGTGCATACGTATGGGAGTACATTTGGGACGTGACATCTCGCATTCTTTCAACAACGATGTAGGCATTTTGCACACGAAGTGTTAATAATAATACATGATGGATTGCTAGAAGAGGGAAAAAAAAAAAAAAAAAAAAAACACATTTTCATACGAAACGTGTAGAAGCATTTTCTTAGTCATACAGGTCGTAATGAACCAACAAGGTAGACGACCTCGAAAATGTAAAACTTGTCCGTACTTCTCCTTAAACATGTTTTTTTTTTTTTTTTTTTTTTTTTAAACATGGTGTCGCGGTCCCCATTTTATAATGTGGACAAATATTGCGCAACGCCCTCTTCTGATGGCTTCATGGAAACCTTCCCCTTTTGCCAGTTGGCTGGACACACATCTCCATATTTCTCATGGTGCTGTATGGCGTCGATTATTCTTAAAATTTCGTCAACTGAGCGACCTATTGCGAGATTGTTAACGAGAAGATGTTGCACGATTCCATTCATGTCGATCAAAACGAAGGCTCTCAAAGATACGCTATCATCAAAGAGAACGTTGTAGTCTCTTGAAATGCTTTTCGTGATGTCAGATAGTAAGGTATGCTTGATATTGCCAATGCCTCCTTTTTCCAGCGGGGTTTTTTTCCATGCAAGGTGTGTGTATTTGCTATCTACACTGCATCCCAACAATTCTACATTCCTTTCGTGAAATGCATCCAAGGCTTTATCCAATGCTATTATTTCTGATGGGCAAACGAAGGTAAAATCAAGTGGGTAAAAATATAACAGTACATACTTCTTTCCGATAAACTGTGTTAAATTCACTTCTCCAAAGGAGTTATCTCCAAAAACGGCCTCAGCTTTGAAAAAGGGGGCTTCTTTTCCTACGTATGTCGGCATGTTGTTCGAGTCGGCAAATGGTGGCAGTGTGCTGTTTTATATATATGCGCTCCTCCTGGGGGATGTTTAATTCGCTATCTGTTCACGCGGCTGTTACGTAATAGGGCAAGTTTTTGCAATGAGAAGTTGCAAGTGGGAAGTATA
>NC_020405.1:2956219-2960083 GCF_000321355.1 Plasmodium cynomolgi strain B
AACAAAAAAAAAAAAAAAAATGGGCTACATTTACAAATCTGATATGGATGCAGGCATACTTAAGTGCCTATCCCAGCCCGTTCGGCGTTTTTCAATCTTCTGCATGAACTACACATTGATGTTTACACAATTTTTAGCCTCTTCATTTATCTTTTTTTTTTTTTTTTTTGCTGCGGGGGTGGTGGTGATTTGTCAGCATTTGTATATAGTGGTTTTTCTCCACACTGGCGAGGATAAACATGCCTCTTTTTTTTTTTTTTTTTTTTTAAAATATTGCTCCACGCTTGTAGGTGCAAAAAGAAGGAGCATGGGGGCATATGTAGCAGAGTATGGGCAATCCCCATGCATGTGTTCAAACGGTGATACAAAGTAATGCGGAGTTTTGAAAAAAAAAAATTGAAAAACTGCTTATACAGAAAGAGGGCTTCCCCTAAACGCACGCACGCATGCGTTTTTTTTTTTTTTAAATACTCCCCTTTTTTTTAATCCAGTATGCAATCCCATTATTTCTATGTGATGCGTACTGCGCTGTGGTTATACGTTTTCATTCCAGTCCAACTTCATTTGAACATTTAAGGAAAAGGGGGAATCGTTATATATGGTGCGTTTTATGGATCCCGTGGGAAAATGTTAACCCCTTTTTGGTAATGTAAAAAAAAAATGCCTCGCTTTTTCACGCGTTCAAGTATCATGCGTAAGCCAAGCAGCTATTTTTTTGTCAAACATGCAAAGTCCCCCCTGGCGTAGCTACAACATTTGGTGGTCCATGTGTTTGGGCACACACACACGTTAACACGTTTTGGGGCATCTTTCAAAGGGGGGAAGGATACCTCCCCCCAATTGAGAAGACCCCCGGAACGTATGCTCAACTCTATCCATTTGAACTGTAGTTAATTGGCCCTTCGAATTTGCTCACACTTGAGTGTCAAAGTTTCGCATCAAAAAGGTGAAGAACCTTGTGTGTGTAAGCTTTAAGTACGTGTCGCTCCAAATGGATTAAATTAATCCACATTGTGGCAAGCTGACCTGAATTAAATTTAGACACCGTATGGGAATCTGAATTTTAAATATCATCCCAAGTAAGGATGCAACACTTGCGAATGAATAGCAAACGGAGAGCTTTAAAACAAAAAACAAAAAAAAAAAAAAAACATACGAAGAGCTCCCAAAAAATGGGAGTCGACGAATTGCATTTTTCTTTCCCCCCCCGTTGTAACACCGGGAGTAAAGCTGATAACGCGAAATGAAGTTCGCAGTAAGGGAAGGGGCTGCCCTGTTCTTGTCTCCACTCTTTCCAATCGATCACATGTGTGTACATATCCCTAAATGATGAAAAGAGAAAATTTGTCCCATTTTGGAAGTAGCCCCATATTTTATTTATCCATTTGGTTCTATTGGGGCGGATGCCAACATTTAGACGACTCCCCTTTTTGTTATAGTTGCCCAATGAATTACCACCTCTCTCGCAAAATTACCTAGGCATATATACATTTTAATTGTAAAATATAGGATTAATCAATTTGTTTTTATGAGAAAATATAACTAGTTTTTTTTTTTTTTTCTTTTTCTTTTCATTGAAAGGGGTAGAAAGTGCGTAGATTAAATGTGGAAGGGGTAAAAAAAAAAAAAAAAAAAAATAGCCACAGATCTGTTGCTACAGAATGTTCTGTCACAAACTGCGCACATAAAATAAAAAGGAGCTGCTGCAACGGGGGTGTACTGTTGTGGGGATGGGGTTCAATTTTTCAAATTTTCAAACCGCAGAAGGGTTCCTTATTTATTTTCCCCTTTTTGTAACGCCGGTTGAGCCTAGCATTTGCCCTCTTCGGTGCATGAGAAAGAGCGTCCGTTTCTATCCTGTGGAATGACGGTGTCACATATTGTAAACTACAAGTTTAATCGTTAAATTTGCATTCGATGTTGATCAACAATGGGAATCTCTTCTATGGTGTCCTTAAAAAGAGAGTGGAACACATTATATGAAGATGGGTAACTATGATACATGTGGTTAATATTTACAGACTCTTCAATGGAAATATCCATAGAAACACATTTTTTAAGATCATATAAGATGCTGCATTTGCTTTGCATATTATTTATGCATTTGATGACCGAATTGTCTTCTGTAGGATTTGTACTGTAATAGGTTTCTGACTTATGGTAGGCATCGTACATATCATACGATGATGGCAAATTGAAAACATCCAAGGGTAATAGCAATGGGACGTTTTCATCAGAACCGTTTTTTAAAGTGCGATCAAGGTAATTTTTATGCTTAATGAGAAAGCTGTTGTTTATTAGTTGCTCTATGGTATCTTTTGGAGCTGCTCGCTTTACTTGGGATTTCGTCTTTTTGTTTCTGAAATAATTTGCAAAGTGTAAATACGATATGCACCTTTCCCATTGGTAATTTTTTATGTAGTCCAGGGACTCTTTTAACTGTTTTTCCTTTTTTAGTTTTGCATTTTTATCCCGGTGTTTTTGCTCCTGCGGGCGGTGTGTGCAAGTGGGATATAGCGGTGTGTGGATATAGCGGAGGGGGGATATAGCGGAGGGGGGATATTGCGGAGGGGGGATATTGCGGAGGGGGGATATAGCGCAGGGTGGATATAGCGCAGGGTGGATATTGCGGTGCTTTGCGATAGCGGTGCGTTGAGATAGCGGTGGATTAATCTTTCTATCTCTTTTTTTCAATTACATTTTCCATAAGGGGCATAAGTATGCACTGGAACTTATGCTGCGTGGAAATGAAACATATGTCACTTAGCTCGTTATTTATAAATTCTGTCAGCTTCGAGTATCCTATTTGATCTATGTTTATGCTTTCTTTGTACACATTTTTGTAAATGAGGGGTAACCTGCTTAGTGAAAAGCCTTGGGAATGATAAAAAAAGAAAAAAAAAAACACATGGTATCTTTCTTTTTTTATTTTTTTTTACACACATCGGAGATGACTGTTTTGTATTTGTCCCTAATTGGTCAAAAATGTATGTTTTGCATTGAGGTGGAGAAGAGCCAATATCCTCATTATTACTACATTTTTAACTGCTCTAATTGAAGGTCGTTAGTATGCCCCTAATGGGCCCCTACTTTCTGCGTATGTAAAGCCCAGTGGCGTCGATGCCACACGGCTGCTATACTACTACCGCCGCGGCTGCTATACTATACTACTACCGCTGCGGCTGCTATACTATACTACTACTGCGGCTGCTTTTACTGCGTCTACCCTATTCCTACTACTACTCTACTACTGCTGCGGCTGCGTCTACCCTATTCCTACTACTTCTACTCTACTACTGCTGCTACTACTACTGATGAACTTGCTCACGATAACATTTCTTCCTGGAACCCTAACTGGCTCTAAGTGCATGGCGAAGTAATCCGGAGGGGCCGCGGACATTCTATACTCACATGCATGCACACATTTTTACGATCACACGTTTATACGCACACATAATTTCTATTCATTTCATGACATTTATTCGCGTTTTTGTTTCTGTTTTTATGTGTGCATTACCTTTTCCCTTTGTTTTATCCTCTGAGTAGCTATGGAGAAGACGATAGATCCTATCCTTTATGATAGTTATGGAATTTTCCTTGTGATTCTTTGAATCGGGAGTTTCATTAACCAGCATTTTTGAAACATACGTTTTGGAAATAGCCATCGAGGTAAATATGGGAATAATATTATTGTTGTAGTACGAGAGGATGTTCAAGTCGATGCATTTTTGGAGTATGTGTATTATTCTTCCTAACTTCATCGTTCTGAAAATATATGGGCCTGTGTGTTTTAGCGTTTCGGCCAAGATGTATCTCCCTCCCTTGTGATTATTGTCACCTGCGGGGAGAGATGCGGTAAGGGAA
>NC_020405.1:2961183-2973468 GCF_000321355.1 Plasmodium cynomolgi strain B
TCAATGTTTACGGACAGACGAGTAAACACATGCGTACTACGAAGCATGCAGATAAAAACAGGCACGCAGAATCATGTACGAAGCAGTGGCACGAAGAAATATGCACACAGTAACGTGCAGCGAGCCCCATAGAACCCGAGAAGGCACTAATCAGCTCGTGAAGGCGTCCTTGTTTCGTTACGCACATTATGTCGTGCAGGCATGTGCTTAGTTTAGATGTGCACGTCGGTTCATTAGCTAGAACTTCACACAAGAAGCAAAAGAAAACAAACAAACAAACGAACAAACAAACAAATAAACGAACAAACAAACAAATAAACAAACAAACAAATAAACAAACGAACTAAAGTTATTTCCACGTTGTAGTGATGTGCAATAAAGCAGCAGTTCTACAGAATTTAAGCGGGCATGTGGACCCAACAATGAAAAATATGCACATATAAATGTAGATATATTATGCACTGAAATAAAAATGGCTCAAGGGAAGGAAATGTAAATGTAAGTAAGGACACAGCAATACATGTGCTTGGGAATTTTCTCTAAGCGGATTCGAGAGGATGGATTCCAAGTTAAAACGCACAAAAATGAAAACGGCATATTATGTCACTACGGATTTAACTGTAGCCTGTCCTAACTCCGAGTTGCACATATAACAAAATCAATCACAAAGAAGAAAAATGAAAATACAGCTTTTTTTCTTGCACTTACTGGACTGTAACCTAAACCTGTCAATAATATGAATGAACAGGAGAGGGATGTACTGCAAAACGCTTTCAGTATCGTCATTAGGATTTATAAAGAAATCTTTGGATATATCTCTGAGGTATATACAGATATTTTCGTTATTAAATGTCTTCCTAAAATATGTTTTTTCTCTTTTTTCTTCTTCTTCCTCTTCTTCTACCTCTTCTTCATTTTCTTCTTCATGTGAATTTATCCTGCATATTAAAAATCTCTGACTGATATCCTCCCTACATATGTTTACGAAATTTGTGTTGAGGATCCCACAGTCTGGGAAGTACTTACTTATCTTCCTTTTTACTTCATTTGCTTCCGGGAGAATTCTTTCATAGTATAGATATTTTATAATTAAATAAATAAAATCGCTGTGTATTTGCTTTATATCGGTGCACTCATTTTCCTTTTTGTTTGTGCTCATCATATTCTTATGCAGAACTGCACAATTGCATGAGGCATACTTATTTGCGCTTTTAAAAGGAGGAACATCTGCTGTGTTTGATGTGTACTCATTTTTTGCTTTATGATATTTTTCATTTATTGCGCAGTTTTTCTTTACTCCTTTTTTTATTTGATTATTGTACTTCAAGAGTTCGTATTTTTTGTTGGGACGAAAAAATGTGTACATTCCAGATGGAGGCGTCTTCAGCAATCCCCTTTCGTGAAATGGCAAATTTTTTGCGCTGGGGCTGAAGCTTTGGGAAGGGTTGGGGAGGAAGCGCCTGCCATAGTTCGTGTTGTAGTTTGTGTTATAGTTTGTGTTGTAGTTCGTTCCGTAGTTCGTTCCGTAGTTCGTTCCGTAGTTCGTTCCGTAGTTTGTTCCATAGTTTGTGCTGTAGTTTGTGCTGTAGTTTGTGCCGTAGCTCGTTGCGCAGTTATTTGCATAGTTAGTAGCGTAGTTCGTCCCGCAGCTCGTTCCGTAGTTTGATCCACCGTGCGATCCACAGTTTATGCTGTAATTAGTCCCGTAGCTCGCCCCGTAGTCCGCGCAGTGCTCCGTGTCGAAAGCTCCGATGAGAGGAAAATTGCCGTTTTCCGCGTCCTCCGCGAAGGTCCTGCCGAGTGTTGAGAACCCCCGCGCAGGGTGCGATGCACCGCGTATGTTAGGCGTTTTCCCCGAGCATGCCCGTTTGTGTATTTCAAGGCTTCCCCCCACAGTATCCTCCGCATTAATGTCCGTGTTTGCGTCATCATTTGTGTCATCATTTGTGCCGATATTTGTCTCTTCATTTGTGTCGTCATTTGTATGCATGTAGTTCCCTGCCAGTGCCTCCAGTGTGTCCTCCACATACGTTCCTACAGGAGTGTGCTCATTTTCAGTACTTTCCCCAGACACAGCACCCACTTTCAGCTTAAATGGAGCGTATGCTTTCATTTTTCCGATGATGTCGCTATTTGAGCTAGGGGAGTGGTTGTATTTCACATCATCACAATTCAGGCTGTTTGTGTTTTCGCTAACCCAGGGGGATTTACCATTTTCATCCCCGAGAAGTGCTTTTTTTTTTTCGTGATTTATTTCTACATATTTTTCGCTTTGCTGTTTGTTTTTTTCCCACGCGTTGTCAGCGTCTTCGGTAGTACGAGAAGGAGTGAGGACCAACTCAGAGGGGGTTTCCCCCATTGATAACGGCGAATTACTCATTTTAGAGGCCCTTACTTGTTTGCGTACGTGGAGCCTTGCACAATTGCGTGCCCTCGTGATTACGCAATCGAGGAAAGAAGCAATCGAGGAAAGAAGCAGTCGAGGAAAGAAGCAATCGAGGGAAGAAGTAATCGAGGAAAAAATCAATAGAGGAAAAAATCAATCGAGGAAAAAATCAATAAAGGAAAGAAGCAATCAAGGAATGAAGCAATCAAGGAATGAAGCAATCAAGGAATGAAGCTATCAAGGAATGAAGCAGTAAAAAAATGAAGCAGTCTAAGCACAGGACAAGGTGGGGAATAGATTGAAGAAGTCTGTAGCACGGCTGAAAAAATTAACAACGCATTATCTTCCCCTGAAGGAAAAAAAAAATACTCCTAAGGGTAAACCTAGCAAATGTACTAGCGCGCAGTGGAAAGAATATGCAACTAAGTAAAGAAATGAAGCTTTTGCAGGATGATTTTACAGAGTTTTTTTGAATATGTTCAGCGCTTTCCACGTGAGTACTTAAACGCTGTGTTGATACTGTAGTACGCGTGAATGGATAAGATGAAGTATGTGGAATGTGAAATGTAAAATGCTATTAACGTTAATGAAAAAGAAGCATTTGGATGTCAAAGGGATATAACAACCGGGGATATGAAATTGACTGTAAAGTCAGATGAGACAATGTTCAAAGATATATTATGCTTTTCGAATGATTGAGAAATCACTACATTTTAATAAAACACATAAGTTTTTCTTACATATGATGAATATCACTACCTGAGTTAATAATAATGTACCCTGCGCACCGATGGCATGAGATCTCCGCGCAGCTGGCATGAAGTCTTAGTGCTTTAATACATCACACAGTGAGTATTATGCACAAGTAAGTAGCTTTATGTTTTTATTTTTTTTCGCGGAATGTGTATATTTGATAAAAGGGATGGAAGCAGAAGATGGAAAATGGAAAATGTCCCCAACAGGTTTTGTATATTTTATTTCCCATGAATTGCAGAGCATTATTCCTTCAAAATATGTGTTTGTGCAAATAAATGTTTGAAAAAAAGCGTGGAACTTAGTATTGGCAGTTTTTGTACTGAGCTATAGGGCGTAAATTTACCCCCCGGCATGATAGCAACTGCTTGAAAATTTAGATTGGTTCCCCCAGTTTTTTCATATACTTGATAAAGGCATTGGTTTCTGTGAATCTTGCATAATGATGCATTCTATGGAGTGTGCAAAGGAAGGACGAATTATATCGGGGTGCATCCAAATTCGTTTTCTCCACACACCAGCATCCGTGACCGTGTAACATATCGTTGATTTATCCCTACATTGTTAATGATCGCAGAGATTGGGAAATCTACATGGATAGTTCAGTCTTGTACATATCATGTCTGTACAGATAAATGCTTGTCGTACGAAGTGGTAACGTGTGAGGAACCCACTTTGAAAGATAGACCATTTTGGTTACACACACGAGGAACATAACCCACGCAGGAATTATTTCTGTAATCACAATTTGAAGTGAAAAAACAAACAGATAGCGAAGTGTCAGATACGTAAGATTCTGTCCAAGTCGCTTGCCAAAAGGGAAAGACCTCATAGAAATGTGAAAAGAATGAATTCTGCATATTAACATATCTGTGCACCTGTAAAGTGCCAACACATTCTTTTCGTTGTTTAATTATAAAAGTGTGTAAAGTTATATAGCGAAGTTAATCATATATCGACATTTTTTCGTCGATCTGAGTTGGATTATTCTAGAACAAATCAGGCAAGAGAAAAAAGCAACGCAGGGGTGGAGTAACAACACAAAAAAAAGGATAAAGAGTAAAAAGAGGAAAAAGAAAGAAACATCTCAGTAATTCTTATAGAAAAGGAAGAATAATATTTTCCTTAACAAAGGAGGAAAGGAAAACAGCTAATTTGTGAACAACATTTAAAAATTCTGAAAAAACGCGGCAGTCAAATTTCGCGAAAAAAATTTGCAGATAAATTCTTCAGTAAAATGCCGAAAAAGAAATATGATAAAATCCGTGCAAATAAGTACGTGTGCACAAAATGGTTCGACCAGCTTCTAAATTTCACCTCTTAAAAGAATCCACCATTTGAAGATACAAGCTTGTGCAAAGTTTTTCAGTTAAAATGGAAAGGAATAATATAAATTTTGTGTTTTAAAAAAAAAAAAAAAAACCTGAACACATATATGGGACCATTTTAACTACACAAATATGGTACTCACGAAAATGAGAATAATAAAAAAAAAAAAGCACGTCCATAAAAGCAAGGTCCTTTTTAATGCATGAGGAAAAAAGGAAAAATTGTAAATAGGGGTTCATTAGCACTGAACTCTCAATTGTGTCGGGAAAAGGGCGCCTCTTTGGATTCATCATAGGTTGCTATAGTCAATATATTTGGGGCCTTCACTTATTCCTTTGATAAGAAGAAAAAAAAAAAGAAGAATAACGAAAATGTCACCTTTGGGTATCATTTGATGTGAGAAAAATGGAAAATGATGTTTGCTATGGTGCGTATGTTCAAAGATGGAGATGAACAAAATGTGGCTTAGTGATAGGACACAAAACTACGGTGGGTCACTCGAACAGCCATGCGAAGAATCGCAGGTAACCCTTTTACTTTTCCTTTTGTCCGCGCATGATAACAAGATGTTTTCCAAAAAATTCTGACGAAAGTAATCGACATATAGCTTCAGAGATGTTCTATATTCAGGGTCAACTGAAAAAAAAAAAAAAAAAAAAGGACGAAAATAGCGGTGGTCTTACTTCAGGTCGTTATCATTCCGTTAAGTTTTTCAAACATGTATAGCATTTTGAAATTATCTTCATTAGGTGATTTACCGTGGGCATTTTGTGGGTCGTCAAATTGTTCCCTCAGTAATTCTATCGAGGGGGGTGAGCACAAGAGTGTGTGTATGAGGTTAGGCAGGTGCATATATACCCATCGGCACGCGTACCAGCATAAGCATAAAACACACATATGGCATGTGGCTGGAAGAGGATAATTACTTAGTGTGGGTACCAACTGGGGATTGAAATTGTCTATGTTTTTTATATTCAGTGGAACGCACACTCTTCCTGTGGGAAAGTACAAATGTGTATATTGTGTTTTACTGCATAGGGTGTACGCTCATAAAAAAAGGGGTGAGGAGCGTTTAATTCGTCCACAAAATGGCTTTTTCGAGTGTCCCATTCGCCCGCCTACCTGTGCCGTTGTGAATACAAAAGGGGCTTTTGAGCAGGTGGTTTATTTCTTTGCTGCGGGGGGGAAGGGGCAAAGTGGTGACGCTTCGTCGGTGCGGCAGTGCAGCAGTGCAGCAATGAGACGATTCGTCGGTCCAATTCGTCGGTCCAATTCGTCGGTCCAATTCACCAGTGCGGGTGAACAGTACTAACCTAACGTTAATATCAAGTCGTGGGTACGTGAAATGAAAAACCAGTTCTTTGATGTATGAGGGAATAATTAAATTCGCATTCGAATCTTTCTTCTTAAAGTAATTGCCGGGGGTTAGGAAGCCATAGATTGAGCTCAACTGGAGGGGGGGGAAAAAAAAAATTGCAGCGTCAGAAGGGTGAGCTACGTGAATAAATTCTGCATCTACGGGAATACATATATGTGTGAGGAGTACCGGGGATGGGGACCTAATGCAAAATTGGGAATTCCCAGTTAAGAAACGTTCCAAGTAAATCCCCCATCATTTTCATGTGATTCCGTTTTTCTTACTTTTTCGAAAAGTTCCTTCGAGTTGAAGTTGTTGTTATCGATAAACTCTTTGAATTCGTTAATTTTGGCGCTCTTCACAGGGTCCACATTCTTGGCCGTTGCTGCGGGGAAAGGGACAGATTAATGCGATGCGCACAATAACTGCAACGGAATATTTCTGCACAACTCTTCGCTTAGTAGGCTATTGTCTGAAAGGCCAATTTTTTCTCCTTTCCTTCCTGTCGCAGTTCCCTCTACCCATGAAAAGTAAGGGTCACTACTTTTTAATCCTTACCGTAGGGTAGGTAATCGATTATCTTGTTTACGTGGGGAGACCCCTTCTTGAAGAAGTCCTGTTCTTCCATCAGGATTTCGAAGTACTTGTAGCAGATTTCAAAGGCCCTCCTGGGAAGCACGCCGATTGGGAAAAAAAAAAAAAAAAAAAATAATATATATATATATATACATGAGTGTATATCTACACTTCCGCCGAAAAAGGAAACATTCTGAAGACTTTGGCGACCCCCATCCGCAGCTACCGGCAGTGGGACCGACACGGGGGCGCATTAAATATGTCCCATATTCCCTGCAGTACTCAATCATTGGATATTTTTCCTTGCCCCATATGGAAACCTTCTTCTTCTTTGTATCCGAACCCTAGAAAATGGGAAAAAAAAAATGCACAAAAATTCCTCCCAACATTATGATATTGTGAAAAGTAAATTGCCTTGGGTGTGTAAATAAAAAAAAAGGATTGTGATTTATTTTTGTTTAATCCTTTTACATACCGATAGGATGTTCAAATAGTCTGCGAGGGCAGCTCTGGCATCAGTTGTGTAGTGACGGCAAGATTCGTCACAAACCTGGCGGAGAGGGCGGGAAAAAAAGAGGATCAGTATGAGAAGCACAACGCGTGATTGTGCATATGAATGTGCATGATTAAGAAGGTAATCGAATGGAGGAAGTAGACAAAAAAGTGCGCCTTGGTCAAATGTGAACAGGGTAAAAATAGAAGGTTGCACACATATAGCTAGTCATGATTAGGCCAAAATTGATTTAGACGAGTTGACATGGAAGATGGATCATACCCAGCAATGTATTCCTCTTCTTCCTGAGTAAACCCACAAAATGTTTTGAAGCGCAAAATCTTCGCGCAGTGCCGTGTCGAGAAGTACAATTGCTATTGTTAAGAACTTCCTAAGGGGATAATATTCCAGGGGTAGTAAAAGATATGGGGAAGAAACAAATTAGTAACAAAATATTTCCAAATGATGCACACATGCAATTAGTGAAAAATGGGATGAGGATTTTTTTTTTTTTTTTCTCATTCTTACCAGCATAATTTGCACACCTTCTTGTCGTTACAGCAAGTTCTGATGTCGTCATAGTCGTTCATATCGATATCGAATATAAGTTCCTGCATTGTGTGTGCATATGTTTGGGTAGGGAAATGAGCAAAATGGGTAGAGATTATCTCGAATGGTAAAAAAAAGGGGCGATAGGGGCGAAAAAAAAAAAAGAATCCTCCACACGCGATGTTACCTTTTGAACGGGGTGAAATATGTCCCCTTTTTGATCCTTCTGATAAACTGGGTAGTTGTACACTGCACCGATATCAAATTTGATCGGCACAAAGTTGGATAGCAGTTTGTCCTTGAATTCCTCCGAGTTGTTAAAGGACTGGGTGAAAAGGACAGGTGTGTGGGGGGTGACGTGGCGTGAGATGTGGAATGAGATATGCATGATTCGAGGTGGACAAAAATACAGCTACGATTTCGTTCTGATAGAAAAAATGTTGCACACTCTGTGGGTAATTAGCCAACTGCAAGCACCGTTGGCGTGTGTGTGTGAATTGTGCGGGTTTGTTTGGATAGTTTTTCACATGCATACGCAAATGCGTTCATTCAGGCAATTCTTTTTTATTTTTTTTCGTGACGCCGTACCAGCCACCTCATGTAGATTTCTTCTTTCCCTTGGTCATTCTTCTTACAAGTAAAGGAGAATTCCCTCTTGGCAAAAAAATGGGGGTCGTTCAGCCTGGTGTACTTGCCCTTAATGTCTAATTGCATAGAAAAAAGAAAAAAAATATAAATATAAGAAAAAAAAGGAAAAAAAAGAGAAAAAAATTAGGTACACATGATTAGCGGCATTCATGTGCACCACTCAGCTTGTGCGAGTGGGTGGAAATATTGCCATTCACAATTTTGTTAAATGGTGTTTTTATTTCTCCATGCCGTTTCTCTGTTGATATATTGTCTTTTTTTTTTTTTTTTTTTGCTTTTTCTATCACGCTATTGACATTTCAAGGGCGAATTTAATGGCAATATTTTCCGAAGAGGAAATCGACGCAGGAGAGAATCACTCGGTTGAGAAGCATAAACTGGGGCAGCATTTATTGCAAGTAATTGACACGGTTATGCCTTTCTTTGCGGGGAGGGGCGCGTATGCTTCGTGGGCTCAGTGTGCTTCATGTACCCCGTGTGCTTCATGTGCCCCGTGTTTTTCTTTACTTTTGCAGTACCATTTTTGTAGTTCAGCCAGTTGCATAGGTCGTTGATTGGACAAAGGTTTCCTGTGGAAGGGGGGCGCAGCGCGGGAAAGAAAAAAAAGGACGCACATGCATATATGTGTGTAGGCACGTATGCGTGTATATGTACGCAGATGTACAGATGCGTGTACTCTAGCAGGGTTGCTCTTCCGATTCCTCTTAAAACGTGCCGCGTTAAACGCATTGCTTGTTACACCTCTTGTGGAATGAAGCAATCTGTTCACCCATCCAGCGCTGGATCGATGTTCCTCCCCCATAGGGGGATAGAAGATGCATATGCGTCATTTTAACTAACTGTAGTAAAAAATCAAATCCGTTTCGTTAACGGTGGAGTCCTTAATTTCGTCGACAATTTCCATCTCGAAGTGGGGTTCCGGGAAATATTCAGGGTGTTCTTTTTTCCAGCTTTTTTATTTTTATTGATCTGTGAACGCCCTCCTGTTTTTAGTAGCTATTGAGCAGAGGCGTTACTTCATTGACATGTCGCGTGCGTGAATAAGCTTCCCTTTTTTCCTTCCGCGATGCGTAAGCGAAAAGAGTATTCAAAAACTTGGAATGAAGAATGCGCATTTGTGTGAGAAGCAGGAAAAACGAAGTGCGGATCACACAAAAAAAAAAAAAAAAAAAACTTTTTTAATTTTAATTTTATATTTTAAGTTTACGATATGATGTAAGCCAACACAAATTAGACATTCCCTGAAAAAAAAAATTCCCTTTATGTATTCTTCCCCTTTTTTGTACTCTTCCCCATTTATGTACTCTCCCCCTATTTTGTACTCTCCCCCTATTTTGTACTCTCCCCCTATTTTGTACTCTCCCCCTATTTTGTACTCTCCCCCTATTTTGTACTCTCCCCCTTTTTGGGTATCTTCCCTTCTTTATGATTTTTCCCCATCTCTTAAAAAGAATCAGTGGTAAGATACAATAACGGACGATGTGCTTTATTCCCTTCGGGAAGCCTTTCCAAAATAGGGATTATAACCTCAAAAAAAGAAGAAGAATTTTGCATGCTAAAAAAAATTAAAGCACAAATTGGTGAAACCGTACGAAGTTTATTTTATCCAACGCAGTAGGGGAAAGAAATAATGGAAAAACCATAAGGGGAACATAATTTCCCATGTCACATATATTCCCGGATGGGTTAAATTGGGGTTGTATATATTTCCCCATTTTTGCAAAGATTCTTTTTTTGGTGTGAAAAAGAGGGTATAAAAAAAAAAAAAGTTACAGGAGGCCTTTCCTTTTCATAGCCATTTAATGTCATTCTGGGTGGTCTTACACTTTTACGTGAAGTCCAACACGGGTGTGAGGTGTTACGTTCGCCTCCTTATAACTATACATGCCTACCGCATATACTCCACATGGTATAGTGGCAACCCGCTCTGCGATTTTTTCAAAGCGGATGGGAGTTCCACCCCAGCGGAATGAACAGCTTTGTAAAAGTGAAGGGCAACAAAAAAGAATATACATAACTAGGGAAGTAACACATACGTGCACGGATAGTGATAATACGTACAACTTTCCCATCTGTTCGACGTGGCTAGATTTCCTCACCCCCTGCCGCTTTCTCCCCCCAAAAAGGGCATACCCTCATGAAGGGCTGCAAAATTCACGAATGTGAGTTCCCGTTTGTGTGATCCCGTTTGTGTTATCCCGCTTGTGTGATCCCGCTTGTGTGCAAATCAGCCAAATATATTTTGGAACATACTAAACAGGTCGTGCTTCCTCTTATTAAACACCACATCATCTAGTATGCCGATATATTTTTGAAAATCGGGATCGTAATTTAATATGAGTCGATACTTATACTTGACGTCTTCATATAAAGGCACACTTCTGTATAAGCACGAACAAGTAATTAAATAAGCAATTTGAATAGGAAGGGGGACATCCTTTCGATCTAAATTGGGTTCAAATTTATTTATCAAATCTAATGCTTGTTCAAATTTGTCCAGAACAAGAAGACATAGTGTGGTCCTTAAAATGAAAAAATTGGATTCACTCGGGTAAGCTTCTTTTTGCCAAAGGCAAAATATTTTATATAATATTTCATTATCCTCTAGGTATATAAAATGATTATGAGCTAAGCTATATTTTTTATCCTCAAAATATGCATATGCTATGGCTTTGTGGAAATCTAAGTAGCCAAATATTTCATCATCATTCGTAGACCACATGATGCACTTGTTCATAAATTTATATTTTTCTTCTGTAGAATTTGGGGGGCATAAGTTAAAAATTTCGATTATTTTTTTCGCATACTCTTCGCTAAATTTTATATTATGTTCTGTTAAAATTGTGCAACACTGGTACATTAAATCGCAGAGTAGTACGTACTGTTCTGCTTTGGCCATTTTTTGCGAGAAGTAGAAGATGATACTCATGCAGCTGCTCACTTGGTTTTTTTGCAGCTTCCTGTTTATAAGTGATTTTATCAGTTGGTGCGCTTCGTAGTGCTGGCCTTTTTCTATTTTCTCCTTGGCCAGTTTTTCCTTGCTCATTTTGTCGCTACTCATTTTGGTGTCTTTTCTAAGCGGTGACTGAAGTTATTTCAACCCTGAGGAGTTATTTTCCCTCTATTGCTCAGCAGTGGCTAAAGTTATTTCAACCCTGCGAAGTTATTCTCTCCCTTTTGCTGAACCTCCGCTGGGGTCCCTCTTCTACCTGCGATGCCACACAAATGGAGTTCCACCCCGGTTAAGGCTGGACGGCGCATACGATTCTGTTCAGAAAGACTGAGGGGGGATGCTCCCCAACACGTTTGTATTGCTCTAGTATGTTTCCCCTTTCTCGGTTGCGCATACTACGCAGTGCAGAAGTTATACCTCAAATGTGGAGCTAACTAGGTGTGTCCTTCTACCACTATGCATTTAACTATATATGTATGTGAAAATATCTTGGTGCATGTTGCAGTGCGCGCGGATGAAGGCCTCGTTTCTCCTTAAAGTTCAAACGTGCAGGCGTGGGAATTCCCCCTTCGGCGGGCGTACACATGCGTGGGTAGTCAGTATGTATGATGCGCAGCTGTGCAGGGGATGGGGCTTCCTCTGCGGCGCTTTGCCGGAATTAAAACTGTATCTGCCTCGCGTAAAATTTATCTTTCTGCCTCGCGTAAAATTTATCTTTCTGCCTCGCGTTAGATTTATCTCTCTGCCTCGCGTTGGTTTTATCTTTTCTGTGCGCCTCTTTTCGATCTGCTCTCGCTGGTTTACTTTCCCCCCCTTTTTTTTTGCGCTGTATCATCGCCAACTTCTCTGGGAAAAAAAAAAAAAATAATCAAAGCAGAAGCATAGTATCAAAGGGTGAGAGGGAATGAAGTTCGAGTGAACCTTTTCTAGCAATAATTTTTTGTGTTCTTCTAAAAAACGCCTTACAAGAACGCGAAAATGGGGCATTATACAAACATGCGTGCATATATGTATACACTTATATTTGCGCGACAAAAAAGCGCAATGTCGGGCGATCCGCTTGCCATACATTTGCATTAACATGCAGCAGCAAAATTTTTGTGTCGATTTTTTTCTAGGGACTTTTTTAAAAACGCCAGAGTTGCGAATGCCCTGTATGGAAATGTAGGGAGCTATGTATAATAGCGACTCATTGGGGCAGAAGTTCAAAGTAGGATAAGAAAAATAAACTTTTTTATTAT
>NC_020405.1:2973478-2977379 GCF_000321355.1 Plasmodium cynomolgi strain B
TTCATATCGATATAAAGTACACTTCTCCGGGGGAGTGGCAAAAAAGGGCCACGTGATGACAACGATTAGAGGCGCACTTTTTTGAGGGCAATTCACAGCGTTGTAAATTGAGCGCCAAAGTAGGTGATGACAAAAGTAAGGTGTTCCTCTACAGAGTGAAGATCAAAAGAAGAAAATATACCCAAACTGCATTTAACTTGGCTGAGGAAAGAAAAGCTTTATCCGAATTGTGAAGGTAGGACAATGTCACGAACAACTCAGCAAGGGGGCCAAAAAAAAAAAAAAAAAAAAAATTCAAGGGGAAAAAAACTAAAAATGAGATCACCGTTGAAATTTTCTAACAGTGGTAAGTAACTTTGCATAACGATAGAATAAAATCCGAGGGATGTCCTTTTCTGGGGGAGAATAAACACAGGGGGAAGACATACCATCATGTTATTTGTGTGTCTCCATCCCGTATATCGCAACGAAAAAAAAAAAGGGATTCATGTATATAAGTAGGGTTTCCCCACAGGGTGTGTGTCATATGCGTATACACATTTTGGGGGGGCCTCCACGAGTTAGGAAGTGGCCAAGCATAGCTAACATAAGCACACATGTGTGAAGCATCCCAGGTGACAACATCTGCATGATAAGAAATCATAGAGGAGACTCTCTCGGTCGCTTTTATTTTCCTCGCGTACTTATTTAAGTCACAAAAAAAAAGGACTTGCTTTTTTTTGATAAGCATTTGAGTTTATTTTTTTTTTTTTTTGTGGATAGCCCTTTTTCCCCCAGTGACGCGAACAAGATGAACAACATCAATATCGTGTGCCTGGGTGGCGCGAGCGAAGTGGGTCGTTCGTGCGTGATTATAGAAAGTGCGAACAGGTCAATCATGTTGGATTGTGGAATTCACCCTGCCTTTATGGGGATCGGATGTTTACCCATCTATGACGCGTACGACATTTCGAAGGTAGACTTGTGTTTAATAACACATTTTCACATGGATCACAGTGGTGCTTTACCGTACCTAGTTAACAGAACTCGTTTTAAAGGAAAGGTATATATGACCGAGGCCACGAAAAGTATTTGCTATTTATTATGGAACGACTATGCACGAATTGAAAAATGTATGCACATGATGAATAAGATGAAAGGAAGTCGAAATAAAAATGAACCGGGTGAAAATGAAACGGACGAGTATGGGAATAAAGTGAAAAGGGGAGGACCATACTCCAGTGATGAGTATGGAAGTGAAGACAATGACGACGATGATTATTACCAAAGTTACATTTGCGAAATGGGAGATGGAGATATAAAGCATAATGTACTGTATGACGAAAATGATATCAATGCAGCGATGAAAATGATAGAAACCTTGAATTTTCACGAACACATAGAATTTGAGGATGTAAAATTTACAGCATATAGAGCAGGACACGTCATCGGTGCATGCATGTTTTTAGTGGAAATAAATAACATACGTTTTTTGTACACAGGAGATTATAGCAGGGAAGTGGATAGACACATTCCCATAGCAGAGATCCCAACAATCGATGTGCACGTGTTGATTTGCGAAGGAACATATGGAATAAAAGTGCATGACGATAGAAAAAAAAGGGAAGTTCGCTTCCTTAACATGATTACGAGTATATTAAATAATAAAGGGAAAGTGTTACTCCCGGTGTTTGCCTTAGGGAGGGCTCAAGAATTGCTACTAATTATGGAGGAACATTGGGAAAGAAATACACAGTTGCAGAAAATCCCCATCTTTTACATTTCGTCAATGGCTACCAAATCGTTATGTATATATGAGACATTCATAAATTTGTGTGGAGATTTTGTACGTCATGTACTTAATGAAGGAAAAAATCCTTTTAATTTTAAGTTCGTAAAGTATGCGAAATCGTTGGACTCCATTTTGAATTATTTATATCAAGATAATAATCCGTGTGTTGTTATGGCTTCGCCTGGTATGCTACAGAATGGAATTTCGAAAAATATTTTTAATATCATTGCACCTGATAAAAAAAGTGGAGTTATCCTTACTGGGTATACAGTCAAGGGGACCTTGGCTGATGAGTTAAAAACTGAACCGGAGTATGTCCTCATTAACGATAAACTTGTTAAGAGGAGGTGCCGCTTCGAAGAAATTTCCTTCAGTGCTCATTCTGATTTTAATCAAACCAAAACGTTTATTGAAAAGTTGAAGTGTCCAAATGTGGTTCTTGTGCACGGGGATAGGAATGAATTGAACAGACTGAAAAATAAGCTAACTGAGGAGAAAAAATATCTGTCTGTTTTTACGCCCGAGTTGCTGCAGAGGCTGACTTTTCGCTTTGAGCACAGTGACCACGTGGTGTCTCTTGGTCGGCTTTCCCACCATATTAGGTATCTGGCTCGGCGCAGGGAGGGGTTACAAGGGGAAAAATCGGATGCAGTGGATGAAGCAAACGTGGTGGGTGACGGCAATCGGGGGGATGCAACCGCGGAGAAAAAAAATGAACAGTCGGGGGAATATCCCCCCCCTGAGGGAAGTACCAACCAAGAGGATGAAAAAGGAAGCGACAGAAATGGAGAGGAGAAAACAATTCCCAACGGAGTGGATGCCATAATCATCTCGGAGCCGAAGGCCATCCCGATTATGATTTACGCCAAGGACATTTATGAGTATACAAATTTGAAGACTGCACTGATCGATCAGACGATTAGCATAAAATTCCCCTACAAGTTCGAGCTGCTGTATCATATGTTGAGGGGGGTATACGAGGAAACGCATATGGAGGGTGAGGGGGGCGGTGGTAGGAATGATAGTGACAGTGGCAGTGGTGGCAGTGGTGGCAGTGTCAATGGTGACAACGGCGGAGCGGTCATCTTCGTGCAGGACGTAAAAATCCAGCACTGCAGCGCAGAGAAGGTCATAAGGATTAACTGGCTTTCAAGTCCAGTGAACGACCTAGTCGCGGACAGCGTCAATTTTCTAATTCTAGAATTTCTCGACACCATGAAGAATAACAACCACCTACTCATCTGCAACGAAGTAACAGATGACGAGATTTATGAAATGATAATTTCGTACGTCCAGGAAAATTATACCAATGTGGAGAGATTTTCCAAAGTGGAGTTGAAAAGGTTCCTTTTGCAAAATAGCAGTGAAAGTCCCGAGAAGGAAAAAAACGAAGAAGTAAACGATGCATACACAAATGGGATGGCTAATTTGAAGAATGACCAATCGTGTTCATCTGACAAGGTGAACCAAATCGATCATAACAGAATGGAAGAACAGGTTGATGTACACGAGGATCATGATGAACAAAGCGGGCAAAGAGACAAAATGAAGAATTTCCGCTCCCTTGATAAAATATTATTTGACTATATTGCAGCAGATGCTAGTTTAGCAATATCCACTGATGAGGAGGAACCCGTTGTGCGTGTTCTCAATGGGGGGATGCTTTATGAAATACTGAAGTTTGAGGTAAAGGATAATAACAACAACGACGTTAATGTGTACGTCGATATAGACAACCGGGAAGTCATCTGTGAAGAAGTTACAATTTTGTTAAAAATTAAAGAAATTTTAAAAAATATAGAGGAGTCCCTATTGCCCATGTGCTTTTAACACTGGGTGTGTAGGTGTACAGGGTGTATAGGGCGTATAGGGTGTATACATGCCTGCTCCCTTGGAAGGGTTTTTTAATTCATCGCGTACGGTCTTCACATCGGGAGGATCATCATTAAAAATGCGCGTGAATGAGTGGCCCATTAAAGAGTTAATCCTCTCCCTCCCCTGTCTGTATATGCACACGCTCATTTGTGAAACTTTTTCTTTTCTTTTTTTTTTGTTTTGTTAAATCGATTTTGTAAAATGAAAACTTGCTCATATGTTGCGTTGTAACGCTTCATAGTGTGACACCTTTTA
>NC_020405.1:2977389-3016065 GCF_000321355.1 Plasmodium cynomolgi strain B
ATAATACTTGCTCATATGTTGCGTTGTAACGCTTCATAGTGTGACACCTTTTAACAGCTCTTAAATCTTAAAAAATAGGGTTTACTTAAAAAATGAAAAAATGAAATGTCGAAAAAAAAAAAAAAAAAAAAAAGGATGATATATATATGCAAGGCGAGCGCCGGAGGAACAAAAAATTAAAAAGGGGGAATAAAAACAAAAACAAAAAGGGAATTCATCATGGATATGTCTTATTGTGAACAAAAAAAAAAAGGAAATCAAAACAAACTCTACTTTCTCAAAATGGTTTTCATTTGATATTTTCACTTGATACCAAAAAAAAAAAAAAGAGGGCAAGCGCACACATATGCATTTTCGTGTGCAACTTATGCTTAATCAAATCCTCCTTGAAACAAATTAAAGCGGCAGCCGAAGGGGCGGGGGATAAATAAACGGGGCGACATCACCACGAAGGGAAACTCCTCTTAAAGGTATTTTACGTAAAAAAAAAAAAAAAATGGGGATCCGTTCTGTTAAGAGACGCATTTAATGCTCAAATCGATGATACCGATTATGTTTTTCTGCTCGTGGGAAAAAAAGCAAGATAATGTAATGTTGCAAAAGGGGCGCCTTTGCAGTTGCGTCAGGTGGATGCATAGCACATTGCTGAGAGGAGGGCTTTCTTTCCAAGCAGCCCAGTGCAAAGACATGCACTTGTACTGCCAAAGAATATCAGTTGGAATGGAAACAAAATAAAGCACATTCCAAAGGCGCCGTTTTTTTTTTTTTCCCTTTTGATTACCTTTTCATCCATTAGGGAGAAATTTCCGTTCGTGTTGCTATATGAGGGAGGGGATGCGAATGGGTATGAATCTGCCGTTTTGCTCATTTCATGTGCACATACAAAATAGGGGTACACTTATATGTACATTTGATGCGGAAACCGCTTCGTGTGGTTACCTTATCCGTAACACGCTCCTGGCGAAAAAATAGTTTTTCTTCTTCTTTTTGAACAGTTCCACGTAAATTTTGGTATTGTCCTGCAGGTGGGGGATGCGCAAAAAAGGGGTTGAGTTGGTTCGCACGTTTTGCCTGAGGGGCTGCACTTTTTCGTTTTTTCCTAGGGCGCGGCAACGGAAGCGCAGTCGGCAGCCCATTTTCCTGCAGGGTTACCAGGTCGGACACATTCAGGATAATGTACTCCAGGAAGAAAATTTTGTCCCTGACGATTTTCTGGCACTTGGTGTTGTTTCGCCTGGCGTGGGTGTAGCAGCGTGGGCGTTGGCGCACGGCTTCGCACACATGGTCATGGCGACCGCTGCCCAAGCCGAGTCGAGACCTACCTGACGTACAGAATGTTCAGACCCTTGGCTTTGACAAAGCAACTCACGAAGTACTCAATGGAGGAGTCCACCTTGACGTGGTCGCAGAATTTTATATCTTTTATGAAGATGAGCAAGCACTTTTTGGGAAAACTGGCCTGAGCTTTTTTCTCCTTGATTTTGCAAATATCCTTCATGTATTCATTTAGGTTGTTTAATCGTAAGGAGGGTTTCCAGAGTGGCTCTTCTTCTGGCTTTCCTTTTTTTCTAAGAAGCAGACTTTCGTGCGATAAGAATTTTATATCATCCGGCGAGTGATCATTCAGGAAGGACAACTTAAATTTTATGTATTTCAATTTGTACTCCTTCTTGATGTTGACTAGCACTTGGGACGCGACGATGAACAGGTCGTGGTAGGAGAAATCTTTTTTCAACACGACGATTGCCTTTCCGATGCAGTAGGTTAGGAGGCCTGCGGGGGGGGCGTGAATAAGTACGTAAGTACGTATGTAATTACGTATGTATGTAAGTACGTATGTTCGTACGTATGCATGTGGGTATGCACATACGAATTTGTGCGTGCTCTTGTGCACATTTGGCCCAGCCCAAAGGTATGCGCCCGATCACACCTATGCTCACACGCGTGTACATGATTGTGCGCTACCCTGCGTGGTTATCACCTACCTCTAACCCTATTTCTGATGAGGAGCTCAAAGTCTCCCCGGTCCCTCACATCAGGAGAGAAGAAAAAGATGGAGGGGACGAGGACATCCTTTGCATTTTGCTTCCTCTCCTCCTCCTGTTTATACAAATCGTGGGACAGGGGCATCCTCAAATTTTCGACGTAAATGGGTTCAACATGTCGATCTCTTATCTTGCCAAAGGTTCTCAGTGAATAGACGTGCTTCTTATTCGAGTTCACTAAATGAGCATTTTTGGAAATTTCACTGGAGTTAATGCTTTTATTATAAGTGATAGTGGTGCAGGTGGGGACAAAATAGGAAGTATATGTGGTGTCAAAAACTATGCACAGTTGTTTCCCTCCCTGTAACTTTTTAATTATATTAAATACTTCATTTGAATAGATGAAATTATTTTTCGAGTGATCCTCTGGCAATAACGCAAAGTTATTGTTCTGTGAGAATTTTGAATCAATTATTTTGATAGAATATCCACAGAAATAAAAAAATAATATGTCTCCATTGTTTGAATTGACAACAAATTCGTAGAGGTTATTGATGATGTTGCTTTTGTTAGCCTTTTGTGCGACGAAATTTCGATAGCAAAGGTTGCAATCATTTAGGAGTATCAATTCATTGAATTTGAACGTCCCTACTAAATGTTCGCACATTTCTAACGTGTCATTTACACATCCTTCAAGCAGACCATTATAATTTAGTGTAACGAGGAGAGCCTTCCTCTTCCCCACGTTGGGGGATTCTTCCTCGTACAGTGAATATCTGCTTTCTCCGTTCTTCACGTAGGAATTTTTTTTTTCTTCTTCTTCCTTTTCGAATACGTTTTTATCGCATAAATTGAAATGCACGTTATCCTTTTTCCTTCCAGGGTCATTCACCCGGATTTGTTTATCTTGGAACTGATTCGGGTATGCCTTATTTGTTGTGAAATTTTTACTGTTGTCATCTCCGAGGGGAAGGCCAGCAAAACTGGTTCGGTTGATCTTTTTTATCAGTTCGCTCTTTTCATCACTGGGGGGAGCGGTAACTGTGGCGTTGTTGCTTGTGTCGTTTGAAATGTCCTTGTCTAGCTGCAGCTTGGGTGGGTTCTTCGCGTTGGGCACATAGTCACCACTGGTTAAGCAGCCCCCACTAGGAACGCCGGCGCCATTTTGAACCCCCTGCGCGTCAGCGCTTGTGTTCTCATTGCAGAGGAAGGACGAGAGGTACGAATTTTTCATCGTATAGTAGGATTCCGCTTGGTCTGAGCGACTTCGCTCAGAGGTGCCATCCCCCATTTGGGCCTTCTTATCGAGCTTATTCTTATACTTTTTTAATTGCTCAAATAATTTTTTATTTTTGGTTAAACTGTTAATGCATTTTAGGCAGGTGTTTAATTCTTCGTAGACCTTCGACTTTAGCTGCAATATTTGATCAATATCGTAATGCACAATTTTTGGACTTTTTTTTTTACCTGTTTTTTTTTTTTCCTTTTTTAGTGATATGTTATGTGCGTCTGCACTTTGGGGGTCAGCATGTTCGGTTCCGTCCTTGTTATGTTCCCCCCGATTGGCATGCCTCTTCATGGAAGCGGTTTCGTGATAGTTCTCTTTAACATTTAGAGGCGCATGCGCTTTGTCATCCATGGAGGCGATGGACTTTATGTACTGATTATGATTATGATTCTCATTGGTATTACCCACGACAATTTTATTAATTTCGTTTTTGGTTAAGCTGGAAAGGTGGGCAAGTTTTAAGTGCCCCAGGTTACCTATAACGCTATCTGCCAAGTCATCCTCACTTCTTACATTTTGCATTTTTTTCAGCATACTAACGATGTGTGCGTTGCCATCAATTAGATTTATCTTACCCTCGATGTTTGGCCCTTCTCGGTTACCCCTGTTTAGAAGTTTAACAATTGGGTTTTCTTTATCGTTTGACAATGGGAGAGATTCGAATCCCTTTTCATTCTTGTACATAAAATGGTGCATCGTGCTGGGAATGCTGTTCTTCCTACCATTCGTTTGGTTTTCTTGTTTTTTCTGTTCATAGAGAAATTTATTCAAAATGCATTGCCTCATTAAATGCTTCGCGTTTTCGTTAATACCACTGGTGTTACCATTTGCGCATAAGTTGGGGCTACTTATAACTCCATGTTTTTTTTCAAGTTCACGTAAGCGATGTGCGTTGTTCATTAGGTGGTCGTCACTAGGGTTGAAATTTTGATACGTTTTAAAGGCATCCTGGTTTGACATCCCCAATTTGGTATTCTCTCTAATGTCCATTTCGTCGAAAGGATTTCTTTTTGAGATGTTGTTGCCCTGTCCGTACTGACCAATAAGTACACCTTCTTTATTACCTGTATGGTCATAATTATTGTTGCTTGTTCTGAATATGTTATTTATGTACTTATTCACATTCATAAACTCTAGGTTGGTATCATTTTTGTTTTGAGTTCCATTTTCATTTTTTATTCCTACTAAAATTTTGGACATTTTGTCTGAGCTGTTAATAAAGTTGTTTTGTATGACTGTGCTGTAGTTGTATATATTTTGCTTGCTGCTATTCCTGTCATGGTCACTTACAATTTTTATGGAGTTGTTGTCTGTCGCGATAGACTTTCTGTATACATTGTTCATCTGTTCCTTGAACACTTGGTTTACTTTTTCGGTGGTATCACTGGTGGCGTGCGGCACAGTGTTATCGGTTCTCATTATCGATTCTCCTTTGAGAGGTTCGTTTTTTACAATTGGCATGTTCGAGTGACTGTTTGGGTGGATGGCCTTCGTTGAACGAAGCTGTTTTTGTTCATTTATTGTGTTCTTATTTTGGGCTAATTCGACTGCACTATTTTTTTCCCACTGGTGTTGCTTACTGACGAGGGGCATATTTGTGGGGTCTCCGCTTTTTGCACTGTCCTTGGATGGGTCAAAATGGAGGGCGTGGCCGACATGGGGGGCCTGGATGGGCGGGCATTCTGGCGAGGTTGCCTTTTTTTGGGCTTTTCCTTGCGGATCATTATTAGTGCAGTTACTAGTGCAGTTATTGGCTCCATTATTAGCGCCATTATTAGCGCCATTATTAGCGCCACTATTTGCGCCATTATTTGCGCCACTATTTGCGCCATTATTTGCGCCACTATTTGCGCCACTATTCGTGCCACTTTGTGGAGCCCTCTTTGGACCCTCCCCATTTTTATGATTGCCCCCTTTGTGCGCAAGTCCACCCGTAAACTGATAAATATTGGTGACAATCTTTTCGTGGTACTTGTGCCGGTCGTCCTGATGCGCATTCTTTTGCGAAACGACACTGATTCGCGGACTTCCATTGGGAACTCCTCCCTTGTGCGCAGAATATATTTTAGCAAACTGATCATCTCGACGTAGGGACACTATTTCGTTCCCGCTCCTTGAGATAAATGCAGGAGAGGTGTACTTTAAATGATCTGAATTCTTGGCGGAAGCAAAACTGATGTTCGGGAGGGCATTGGCACTGCTACTACTGTAGTTCCATTTGCTATAATCGTGAATGCCATTATCGTTATGTACACCTGGTAGATTATATCCTGCCATATTGAACGCTCTATTTTGATTAGAGTTACTATGCATTAGATAAGCATTACTGCATCTAGGGTAGGGTTCATTAAGAGAGGAATCCCTTGGAGAGGTGGCAAATTTATTTCCTTCACATTTGGAATCAAAACTATTTTGTGACTTATTAGCACTGGATGGAAAAATAAAATTGTAAATTTTATTGAGGGTGTTATTATTTGGTTCTCTTTTCCAATTTGACGTTTCCTGGTTGTTTATTTTTCTTCTGAAGGAAGTGGAGCTTAAGTTTGTTTTGTTTATGGATGATGAACTTCTTCTTTGTCCTTTTTGGACATTTGGCAGATGGTCATACGAATTAACGGAAGGAGTTAAATTCTTATTTGGTTCTTTTTTTCGGTTAAAAATTTTAAAAACGTTTTTTCTGGACGCATCTTTTGTGTTCTGTGTCGGATTTAACATATGTAGGGTGGCATACTTCTGTGCGTCGCTACTTAAAATGAATGAACCGTTATGTATGTGACTGCCATTTTGTAAGTCCCTGTTACCATACGGTACATAGCTTTTCAGCTTAATATTATTATTGCTGTAAAAGTTAATTGGTTCGCGTGCATTCGAAAAAAAAGCATGGTTATAGTTATGGTTATGGCTGTGGCTGTGGCTAGCTGGGTGGTAGTTATTATCATATGATGAAAATTTCCCATTTGGGTACTTTACGTTACGGTGATTTTGCACCTGTCTGTTGTACTCATCTAGAACTATTCTGCTATAGTGCTCGTATATATTTTTGTTAAACTGATTAAATATATTTTTGTTTTCTTTCGCATCGTGCATTTGGTAGGAGGAAAAGTTGTTCGCTATACTTTGGGGGTTATAATTGGGCATGTTATGCGGTCCGATCGAAGAGGAGTCACCCTGTGCACGCGTGCTGGTGATGTAGTTCGCAGGGTAGTTGGCGGAGTAAATGCCACTACAATTGACGTTGCTGTTCAAGGTGCCCTCCTTTCTGTAAGCATGGTGGATATCGTTCATGCTGTTGCTGTCCTTGGACCTGATAACATTTCCATATCGCAGTCCGGAAATAGGATGCAAAAATTTCTTCGTTGGTATGCTATTATCATTAATTGAATTTTTTCCATATTGGTTATTTGTGACAATAAATGGAGATTTCTTCCTCACATGGACAGCAGGAATGACTTCTCGCTTTTCATGTTTGTTCGTACTTTTCACACCATGTGTTGTGTTGGCCATTCCGTTGCTCTTTGTTCGAATGTTTTTATTATCATTTTCGATATCTGCAGAGAGGTAAAAAAAAAAAAATAAAATAAAATAATACAAGGGTCTTTACATATAAAAGCGCTATTTGTGTACGTGTGCCGTATGAACTGAGTGTGTAGGCGTGGAGAATGGAGAGCACGCTGAAGTACATGTAGCAGTGGCATATTCCCCCGAGATAGCAAATGCCATGATGAGTGAACTTCTACTTGCGATTCGGGGGGTTGCTTTGAAGAGAATGGGGAGCGATTCTCGAAGAGACGCAATTTATGTTGCACGGCGCGATTTGGACATTTGGACACTTCCCTCTCGATCGGAAAGGAGTGCAATTATAAAAATTCGATAATAAACCAGGGTGAACATAAAACAGGGGGAATAGGGCAAGCATACAAGGCAAAACAAAGAGTCGTTTCGCCTCAAAAGCGGAATAACGCACCCCCTATCATTTCTTCCAAAATGTGCACACACATACACGCAGTTAAAAATTTCGAATGGACACATAAACAAACAAGACGGCCGCTAAACGGGGGGAAATTAAACTGTCACCTTATGTACTAGCCATAAAATGAAGATTACCCCATGGGGGAATATCCTCATGAAACATTCTAACGAAGCACAAAAAAAAATAAAAAGAAAAAAGAAAAGAAAAGAAAAACATATTTGTGTAAAAAAATGTCTCAGTTTGCAACCATTTCGTGTAATAAAAAAAATTCCCAAAGGTATAACATTTAATGCAAAAAAAAAAAATAAATAAATAAAATAATGCACGTAGCAGTTAACGTAGGGGGTAACCTGTTGGCAAACTTGCGCACGTATGCGTGTGCGTATATTTATGCATTCATGAATACATAAAATGTATGTTAACGTGTTGGGAGGTGGCATGGGCAGGGGGGACAAACTGATTTTGCATTAATGGAAGGCGCATAAAAAATGGGAGTGGTGTCAAAAAAAAAAAAAGAAAAGACAAATGATTAAATGTGGCTGAAAAAATAGACATCACGCGTATGCATACATATACGCTACATCCGCATATGTTCCATATGTATAATAAATGCATACACATATATACCGACGATTGGGTTCACTGGACAGATTTAAAAGCAAAAATTTAAGGCTGCTCATCAGACAACTGCTCCCCATCCGCCCGTTACACGCATAAGGTGTACACATACAGGTATACACATACAGGCGTACACATACAGGCATACACATACAGGCGTACACAAAACGGTTGCGGAAATCACCTCCGAGTTTTACCTTTTATCAGTATTCTTCCCCTGGAATCGCATGATATGTTGGCCGTAGAAGTGTCATAATCTTCATCCCCCAGTTGCTTGTTCTGTTTGTATATGTTAATGTTTTCATATGAGCTGTACAGTGGAGAATAGGTGTTTGCGTTATTCATTTTGATTCGAGAGAATCATGCGGGGGGTCAGCGCTGGTGTGTCATGCGAGTCATTCGCGTGATAGCTTCGCGAGGCTGATTCGCAGGCAAAATTCATGTGCGCAAATCCTCCCGATTAACAGAAAAAATTCACACAAACGATTGACACAATTGTGAAAAAAAAAAATTCTGACAATTCACGCAATTCGCACAGTTTTTTCAATTTTTTCAATTTGTAAATGCGCACAACACAATTATCCGCTCAGTTCACGCAATTTCCAGCAGGCACGTAAACTTCGCGCAGCTCGCTCCAACAGCCCTGCGGAATTCTGATTTGGAAAAAAAATTCATTTCCAACGGTGAAACTTTTTACAAAAATATATGCATGTGTTTTCACCGCGCCGAATTTTTCTTCAATGGGGTAAATATAACTTCATGTGAGCAAATATGATGCATTTTTTTTTTCTAAAAATATGCAGAAAAATTAACCAAAAAAAAAACAGTTACAGTTTAACTCGCTTAATTTTTCTGCGTATTTTTAGAAAAAAAAAAAAAGGCGTACATTTACGCATAAAAAAAGTGGAATAAACAGAATTTAAGTGGGGGAAATGGCGGAATGCATCACAGGTTAGCGAATTGCAGAGAAGTGGCAAAAAATAACAGTGCGCAGTATATTTCGTGATGCATATGTAGGCATATTTTTTGCCGTCAAAACGCATGAAAAAAGTGGGTGTCATTTTTTAACATGTGCATTTATGCATATACATATGCACAACTGTTTGCGGAGGTAAAACTCCACTTGGACGTACCTTCCTACATTCCTTTTTGTAGAAACAGGCTAAACGTTGAAGGCTACACATGGCCATTTTGGATAAATGTGCGCTTCTGAAAGTGACATTGTAAAATTGGGGGGGGTGACAACTAAAAATGAAAGAGTGAAAGGGGAAAAAATACTGCATATATGTAAAAAACCAAACGGGGAAGGTAAAAAGTGGCATCTATGTGTGCACGTTAATCAGGTTGTGCTGTTTTATTCATTTTCCTTTTTTGAAAAAAAAAAATGGAACTTCACTGAAATGTTCGAAGAAACATAAAGCAGTGCATATATTGGTGTGCACGGGTTAGTAAAAGTAGGAAACGATGAATTGTGATAAATGAAGCAAAAAAAGACAAAAAAAAAAAAAAACACTTTTTACCATTGGAAGTCCACATTTGTGAATATTTAAACTGCCTTCCGATTCGCGCGCAAGTTTTAATTTCCCCTTTGAAGGAAAATCCCAAACATTTTTTCCCTCTTGTTCCACTTTGTTAAAAGAATTTAATTATGTGCGTAACCGCGAATGTACGCTTTTATTTCACGTGGAAATTTCTACTAATTTAAAGACTTCAAGAAATGGGTTTTACGGGCGCATATACTTGCACGAACATCAGTGGGCATGTACGCAGAGATGGAGAGGTGGGCAGATATGTGCCATTGCACATGCAGACGCGCAAAACTGTCGTGAACGGGGTTTACTCACACATCACTCACTTTAGTATGGCTCAACCCCCACGCCCCCGTTGCTTCAATTCACTCAATTGGTTAACTTTTTATTTGTGTAACTGTAATTGGTGTGTTCAATGGGGTTGGCACATCATGTTGCTACAGTTTCGCCACATCACCGCACTGCAGGAGGGTCCCCGTTTTGGGCGTTATTTTGAAAGTGCATTATTTTGCATATTTTCCCATTTGGTGAATTAAAAGAAAAGGCTCCGTGTAGGCGTTGTCGTGCTGTATATGAGCAGCATACACAAGTCGCCTTTTTCAAATAACTATGGTAAGGCGAGAATGGGAGGAACAAAATTTTCAGCTTTTTTGCTGTTGCTGTAAAGCATTGTATGTGCGGCACATATTTGCCGCCACATGTTGACATTTTTACTTGCCTTTAATTAAATTAACCCGTACGTGCCAATTTTCTTTTTTTCCCGTTAAAAATTATGAATTGTGGTTATTCGACGGTGAGCATCCCAATTTGAAAGGGCCCTACATTAAAGTTATATTTGTTTATTCCATCCTGCGAATGTGGCAAGTTTTCCATGTAGGGGCATGTTCCCTACGCCCTGGCTTCTGATTCCGAAACTGCTCACATACGTAGCGTGCGTGTAGAAAGCATGTACATACACACGCGAGAGGATAATTATGCTTTCAAAACTGTTCACCTTAGGGGAAGAAGAGACCAATGGGCGTAGTAAATACGTACAGTACAACGGTATGTACATGTTTCACTCCCTTTTTTTCCCCATAAGAATTCCATTTTAAGGCCATATTTTCCCCCTTGTTATTTCCTCCTCATTTGTTGCGGCAAATTGGTGCACATTTGTGACCCCAGTTCATTACCCCTCCCCTTAACGTTACAGTTGTAAAAAAAAAAAATCCTCTCAAAAAGGACAACATTGTAATGACTGCTGAACTGTACGTACTGCTTAATTTATTCTGTTTCTTTAAAAATTCGCATACACACATAAGTGTGGAAGCAGACAGAGGAACGGCATAGTTTAACATGACATTTCCGGAATACGCATTTCAAAATGTTTCAAAAATATTCTTCGTCAGAAATTTAAAATGAATGCTATCCTTGTGCGAAAGGGAACGGTTATTTTTCCTCACACACTGTAATATTTGGGAAGCTTTGCCAACGTAACAGAAACGTCCCTTTAAAGATAAGACTTTTTCGTGAACATTAAATACAGTAGGAATATTCAAATAAGCTACTTCGTTTCGCACACAAATTTACGGAAAAAAAAAAAAAAAAAGAACAAAAAGGAAGGGGAACATGGGAATGAGGAAAGGATATAAGCAAAAAAGGGAATGCTTTAAAAAAAATTGCTATTTTTTGACGATAACGCGAAGGTCATATGAGCATACAGGAAAAGAAGATCTTAACGCAGTTGTGGGCACTTTCATCTAAATGCGAGAAAAGCTGAATTAACCTGGTAGGCACATAATTTCTTTAGATCGATCAGAAATTGCACACCGCATATCTTTTCATTACATTGGGAAAATAAAAATTGAGTAATTAATTTTCTGGCACATATAACAAACAGTGCGTGTATACGCTTGAGTGGATGGCTAAGCACCGCGTTTAATGGAAAAAAAAAAAAAAGATTTTTTTTTTTTTTACCTTTCTGAATGTGAGTAACTTTATTTGCAACTGAACTTAAACTACTGTTACCTCCGCGCGCGTAAACATATAAACACAAATGGATCATTCCATAAGTAATTTTATAAAATTTTGTTTTAAAAAAGTAAAAATATAAAAACTCTTGAGTTCAGAGATGGCGAACCATCTACAGTACTCTCGAATTTTTGTCGGCTAAGTCCTGTTGGGGGGCAGAACTTAGCCCGTTTGGGTAATGTGAGGCTCGAACTCACGACCTCGGGATTATGAGACCCGCGCGCTAACCAACTGCGCCAATTACCCTTAGGAAAAATAAGTAAAATTAAAAGTATAGTGCCTTTTCCTCAAATTTTTTCACTAGGATAACTCCTTCCAAAATAAATATGCGCGATGGGTGGGAAAAAAAATTATTTTGCAAAAAAAATTGTTTTGGGGAATATGTCCATTGGGGTGTATATAAATTTTTTTTAACGCAACAGTTTTGACTTATGTAAATAATGAAGCATTTGCTTGTAGTGTTACAGCTTGGGATAGGTATATATATTTTTTCTTTTTTCGCAAATGTTTTAATTTAACAACCATATGAAAAGCATTTGCGTGTGATGTCACAGCAAAGAGCAGTTTAGTAATGTAACTTATACGTTTTTTTTTTTTTTTTCACTTTTTCGAGCTCTAATTTTTTGGAAAATAAAAAGGGGTCATTTGGAGCTCGCGAATTGTTAGTGACTTTCCCCAAAATGGCTTCTTTTGTCCGATAACACTTCTCTCTCATAATCAGAAAGGCATACTTTTTTTTCTGCGTCAAAGGTATAACATGATTAATTAACCTGACGAATGCTTATCATTTAGGCAGCCCACTTTGCAAAATTATGTTCAATTTATTTTCCATTGTTGAGTAGTCCACATTTTGGTGCTGCTTCAACGTGCGGATGATATGCTTAACTGCATAATGGCGTTATTTTTACAAATGTGTTACTTTGTGAAGAGTCAAAAAATTGGGAAAAAAAACATAACGGTTAAATTTGTTTTCCCTTTTTACATTAAGGGTGACTATTTTCTGTTGGAGAAAATTGCACACACGCTAGAGGAGGTATTTAAGCAAAAGGCGCAAACTGTGATGCATAACGCAGTATTTTCTCTTCAAACAATAGGGAAAAAAAAAAAGTGTAATTTGCAATTTACTCTCCATTAAGCGGAGTGGTGAATGTGTAGAGGCATTTTTGAACGTCCGTACGGGGGCTAAATTATCCTCGTAAAGGCACGCACAAACCGTTGCTCCTCTTTTAGTGAAGAATATTTTTATGGGGAACGGACAGCCATTTAATCCCTGCGGCGAATGATTCATTTTTCGTGCCAAAATGGTACGCCAAATGGTGTTTCCCCTTACAAAAAAGGGAAAACGCAGACATGGGACATGAAAAAAAGGCGTGCCAAGCAATGATAAAACAGCATGGACTTTTTTTCAAACAACATTTTGATTTTGTCTTTGATTTTAACAATGACATTGACTTTAACATTGACTTTGGCATTGACTTTGACATTGACCTTGACATTGACTTTGATGTTTCCCGTTTTTTGCAATGGGAAAGCGCGGCATAAATGAACATATGTAGAGCGTACAAAAAAATGCCCTTCGCGTTGACCAAGCGCTGCAGGCAGTGCGCAATTGGGACAAGCACATGCAGCTACGTTTCGGAATGCCGAGTTCACTGTACGTCGCTTTCTTTGAAGGGTTAAAGTTGCACCGATGAGTTAGCATGGTTGCTAAGTATGACTTCAAATCATTTGGCGTAGAATTTCTGCGCAGAGGTTCGATTCCTCCTTCGGTGCGTTGAGAAGAAGAGGTATGCACGCGCAATGAAAAGAAGTCCTGCGTTTTATCGTTATCGTCCATTTTGTAGAAAAAGGAACTTCAAATTAATTTATCATATTCATTTTTGCGTGAATAAATTACTACAAGTTTGGGAAAATCGGAAAGAAGAAACATTTTGCCAACAAAATAAAAATAAAGCAACCCAACCTACTACCTCTATAGAAACAAAATAACTATTCCAAGGGTGAATAAAAAAATAGCGTTGCTTTTTCTATTTTTGTAGGGGCAAAACGATGTTCGCAAAAATTGAGGCATTGGGACGAAGTAGAATTGAAAAAGGAACAATGCGGTAAAAAGGGGAGAAGAGCCCCATTTAGTCGTCAAATGATGAAGTGTGCAAATGTAGCTGATCAACAAATAGGTGGGATGCCGCTTATGCGATTCAGGCAAAGGGGACTAGGCCCCATATAGCTACGCAAATGTGCACCTAAAGAAATATACACAATTAATTGGCCAAATAGACGTACATTTTTTATGTTAACATTTTTGTCACATTTAAGATTGAGAAGTACCTTGTTTGACGTGCCGATCCTACACCGAAGTTGGCCACCACAGTATATGTTCTCTTCGTTTTTTCTTTTTTTAAAAAAAGTTCGAAGCGATCAAAATGGGAAAGGCTCATCTTGTGACATTAAAAAAACGGTTAATTCACGCACGTCATTGTACATTTAGATATATGCAAAATTAGGCTTATTGGCAGGGAACATTCTTCAGCTTATATATTTTTTCTTTTTGTGTGTAGATTAAAGACGAGAATTTGTAAGTATTATCTGTAAGGCGTGCAACTTAATTGCATTTCTTATTTCCCCAAATGGATGAAGTGCCAAATTGTACGTCTTTGAGGTGTATGCCCAACACGCGCATGCCTCCCCATAGGAGCTTAACCATTTTAGGCAGTGGTGAACATTCTCATGGCTGCTACTGTGCAGCATTAGAACGTTACGGACATATGGTTGGTGGTGGTGGTTACCTTTTTGCTCTTTAAAAAGTAGGGCAAATTTATTTACATTCGAAGGGGAGACATCATATATGCAAGAGAGGGAACATAAAAAAGGTACCCTTAAAAAAGTGCCTTTTACCTTTCTGAACAAGTCATAACTATTTCGGTTTGGGAAAGAAGTCAATTGGTTTATATTGCCAAATGTGAAGGATGGTTTGGGGGGCTTTCTCTTTTTTGTTGGCCTACCTTTTTTCAGTATGCTTAGGGTTCACACACGTATTTGTGTGTGTTCATAAGTTATTTTTCTTTTTTGGGCCCTTTTGTCCCATTTCGAAAAAGTGCTTAACCCTACGTCTTGACGAAGTGGGTAGTGTGCGACGAGTTAGACGCACTGTCCATTGGGGGTACCTCGCCAATGGCATGTAAGTGACATTTTGTCATTTCTGAGTCAATGGGCGTGGATATACATTTTGTCCATACATCCCAGGAGGTTAATTACGTACCGACGTGTGCACAGATCAGATGTGTGGGCCCACTTTTGTCGCTTAGGCTCTTTCTCCACACTCGTAGCATTTAAACGAATGCATACATTTTTGTTAAGAACTTGTCATGCTTTCTCCCATTTGTTGATCTAATGGTCTGCATAAAAGGTAGCCCCCTTTGGCCATGTGGTCCTGTGAGTTCCGTCCCTCGATGGACAAACTGTGAACAATATATACTTCCTGCGTTTATCGCGGGGTTGCAAATATGTGCGGTCAGCAAACTCATTGTATGTGCCCGTTCAAATTGCGCTAAAAGTTTGATTGAACTTTTACTTTTTTTTCCTCTGCAAGTGTGTGTTTATCCAAAAATGGCAATGCGGAGGGGGAGTCAGCGCACATGGGCAGTTTGCGGTTTGCCGTCTGCGGAATGGGCCCCTAATTTGACCTATAGCCCGTAAAGGCTTAACGAACAGCTCGCTAAGGCATAAACCTGATCTGAGCGCGTGAGGGGGTGAAAACAAATAGGAGGGATGCACGAATGGAATTTTTTTTTTTTTGAAGATAATGATAATAACTAGGTAAATTCACTGCCATGTGTTTTAAGAGCAATACCGCGCGGGAATGTAATTTTTCCCAATTTTTAAAAAGTGATAAGAATATGAAAAATATCATATGCATAAAAAAAATAAAAAGTGAATTTGCGCAATGTGAGCAGCACTGAAATAGAATGCGCGTGGCTGAAATGGAGGCGGTGAAGCGGCAATGCATGGAAGGCGGAACGCGATGGCCAAGTGCGGCATGCCAAACACGACACGCAAAACACAGCCATTTAATGCCCCCCCAAAATAACCATATCTGATCAAACGATGTGAACGCTAAATCCAAGGTAGTGACGAGAGGTCAATCATCCGCGGGTGAAAGAATGTCAAAAGTAGAGGAAAAATCAACAAGTGATTCCAGAGCGCGAACACATTAACGCATGAATTAGCGAGCGGAAAAAAAATCAAACAAAGAAGGAAAAATTATGATGCAAATTAAGGATGCAAATTAAGGATGCAAATTAGGGATGCAAAATAAGGATGCAAAATAAGGTGCGATATGAAGGCATAGTCAAAAGCACGGCAATACAGTAAGGCAAAATAATTGACGTATGCATACATGTATATTTACATACCCCCAATGCATACGCGCAAATATTTACTTGCATAACCGAGCGAGGATATAATACAGAGAGTACAGTTAGGTGCAGGAAATTGAGAAAAAAGGCGAAATAGCGATAGAAAGAGGGAGTTACTAAGGAGTGAACGGCACGTACGGCACGAACGGGGACGTAGCAAAGAGTAACGAAGGGTAGCACTAGCGGAAGCGCAGTGAGAAGTACTAGGAGTGGCGCAACGATCCGTACGCACACACACACAAGCGGACGCACACAGAGGAACTGACACGTTATGGGCGCGCTGACCGGAATAGAAGAGAAAAAATATATGATGATAACACTGCATAAGCATTGCTTAAAGTAGTAGGGAAAATATATTCTTCTTCCTTTTTTTGCCATACAGTATTTTCCCTTCGATTAATGTTTTTGCATTGCCACTATCTTAGGTCAAAATGAGCAGATCAGAGGTAAGACTGCGAGTTTTTAGACGTACCAGTTGGTGCGCCGTTTTGCCAGCTTAAGCTTTGTGCATACGGTTTTACGCAGGGGTGCATACCTACATATGTGTACTTCCCCACGTGTAGCTAGTAGTGCCCATTAGTGCCTCTATAATAGGTGGTACCATGTTTCCAGGGACTATGGCTATGCGTGGGACGTAATTAACCTTTTTTTTTTTTTACGTTTCGTATTTTCACCGCATCACCCATTTTTTGGTTAATGATGGAGAGAGCGCAAAAAGTGGATGGAGTTAAATGAAAGCAGCGAGTCGCTTGTCCAAACGCACCCACACATGGTTGTGCAGACTCCTTTTTGATGGCTTATCTATATGTGTCTTTTCCACACTTGACATTTTGCAGGACTTAGATCCAGATATGCTTGCACTGTTGACGTGCGCATTCGATGAAGGAGTGAAAGTAAAAGGCGCAGTGGAAGTTGGAAAAAGAGCAGTGGAATACTTTCGAGGAGATGAATTTGTACATTTCCTTTACAGCAGAAGGGACATGCTAAAAAAAAAGTTCCCAAGTTTACTGCAAAATAGAACCCTTGCAGATTTGAAAGATATAGAAGAATTTGCAGATACGTTTATACAGAAGAGATTTATATATAAAGCGCAGTATAAGCCAATTAAGGGCATAAACGAGATCGACGAAAATGGAATGTATAGGAGACCGAAATGGCCAAGAAGGTTAATAATGTCTTCGAAACAGAATTTTGATAGGACAAGTTTTTACATCTTAGTTCATGAAAGAAATAAAAAGTTACAATATTTGATGTTAATTACGTTGATATCGATAGTGCTAATTTGTTGTATGTTTCCTATCTGGCCCCTGAGATTAAAATTGGCCTTGTGGCACTTATCTGTGGTGTTTATATCGCTTATGTCTGTAATTGTGTTTATCAGATTATTCCTCTTTATTTTCTTTTGGTTCTTTGGAGTTGATTATTGGTTGTTTCCCAATTTGTTTGATGAAGAATGTAACGTTGTCGAATCATTTACTCCAGTTCATCAATGGATTTACAGAAATGACACTTGGCTTCTAGTCATTGCAAGGATGTTTACGGCTGTTTTGTTAGCCATTGGTATACACCAATTAGGAAAAACTCATTCCATTTCAGACATTCGTAACTTTGCTACACAATCCTTTATTGATATTATAGAATGGGGTAATAAGAAGTTGGCTGCGTCTCCGGAGAATGTGTCTATGTATAAGTCTTTGGACTCTAAGGCGACGTTCGAGATGGAGTTCCAGGATGATGGGGTGGTGTATGACGAGAACGAGGAGAACTACGACTGCTTGAAGGGGTGCGGCTTCCAGACGTTCGAGGATCTCGTTCGCAAGTGTTTCCTCAAGTGCGAGTGTATGGAGGTACGGTGCGGTGGTGGCGGTGATCGCGGTAGCGGCTGTGGTCACGTTGGATACATTGGATACTTTTGCCTTTTCACTGCGTAGCCACAGCAGCGGATTAATGCAAAAACGAATTTCGTCCTCCCTTCCGTTTAACGGAATTTCTCCCTGTTTGATACTTTTCCGGGTGCATTTTTGATCACCCCTATGTTGCGCTGTGCACCCCTTTATTTCTATTTTTTTTTTTTCCCTTTTTAGAAAGTTATAAAGTCGGAGTGCTACAAGAAAAAGTGCTCACGGGTTACCAAGGAAGTTTTGGACGAAGCACACAAAGAAGCTTGCTTTGGGAAGAAGGACAAATAGGCATGTAGGGTAGAGGGAGACAGGAAAGGCTCAACATGTTGGCATCGGCACATCGTGTCGATATTGTTATTGGACTCAATTTATCAAACGTGTGGTGCAGTGTGCGTGTGTGTACTACCCCCGTGCAGGCGCCAGTAGCCCCTCGAGTCGTTCTCCAGGAACCATTTTTTTTAACCATTTTTCATAAGTAGTTTTACGAAGTAGTATGTCCCCCCCATTATGAATTAATCTGATTTTATATTTGTTTCATTTCGGTACATTTTGTTGTAGCTATTTCGCCCTATTTCGCCCTATTTCTCTCCTTTTTTTTCTTTTTTTTTTTTCGGCAGAGTTATTGTGTATATCCCCTTTGAATCCTTCCACGTTGTATAAACTGCACCTTTACTGTCATTTTATCCTTTTGCATTATTACATGAAGAGTTTTTATGAATGTTAATTTTTTGTATTTTAAAATGTATTACACGGGAAAAGAAAAAAATTATATCTACTTTTTTTTTTGATGGAATTTGTGTTTTCCTTTTTTTTTAAATAAATTTTTAAAGGTTTTTAAAAACGTATGATTAAGTTTTAATCGTATCAGCTTTTTACGGGAGATAATACCCCGTGGGGTTATATTTTTTTTTACGCGTATCTTTACATTGCGTTATTTTTTCCCCCTTTTTGGAATGGGTCACCACGGGGAGGTGTAAATAAGGAGTTGGCACGATGTACAAAAAATGATTTTGGCCTACATCCAAATTAGCATTCAGCCCATATGAGTGAGTCCACATGGTCGACACAGAGTGCGTGCTTCTGTAAGGAACAGCACCATGTGGGTGTTTAAAAAAAAGTGCAAATTTGTTTAAGAAAAGGAAGAACAAGAATGCTCAATTAAGGAGAAACCCCTACGTAATGCGTGAGCTGGAGGGAAACTCCCAACATTAGCAAACTTCATCCCATGTCCAAGTATACGAACAAACGCGCAGCAGCAGTAAAGCATTATTGCGCAGTTCTACCGATATATTTAAATTAAAAAAAAAAGGAGAAACCAAATTGAATACGATGAAACTGCCCAGGGAAGTTGTTTTTCAAGTTGCGAAAGGGTTTAGAGGGAGGAGCAAGGGATGTTTTAAAATTGCGAGGAGCAGGGCCATGAAGGCGTTGCTGCATTCGTACATTATGCGACGCCAACGGTATAGGAGGTTGCGGGTACGTTGAGGTGCATGAAATGGAAAAGTGGGAGATGCGCCAAGGGCGAAGGGGGTTACAAAGGGGCGTTTCCTTAAATAAGCACCCGCTTCCCATGCAGTGTGTACACACCTACGGAGATGGGCACGCGTGCAGAGCAGCCCTGTGTGCATTCCATTCTGCCAGGAAAAACTCTTCCCCACCGCTTCTTCTCACCTCTTCACCGCACTGCTTCTCATCACCGCTTCTCCTCACCGCTTCCCCCCCCCTTCAGGTTCACTGGATAGCCAGCATAAACAGGGCCTGCAGAGAGTGGAACTTCACGTACGCTCACTTTATGAACAGCCTGCTGAACAACAACATCATGCTAAATAGGAAGAGCTTGTACAGCCTGTGCTACACGGAGCCGATAAGTTTCAAATGCCTAGTGGACGAATCGAAGTATGTTTTTTTTCAGAGGAAGCTTAAGTTTAGGGATATCTCGCAGTTATGAGTGGCACGGTAAAGTAACCTCTCAGTGAGATGCCCTTTCGGGGAGTTGCGCAAACGTTGAAAAGGGTGTAAACCGTGGGAAAGAAATAGGTGAAGTGATTACAGCGCAAGGGTGTGAATTATTCAAAATGGTTGCAGCAGCAATGTTGCTTAATTGTGAAAAAAAAAAAAAAAAAGTTACAATTCGGATCGTAACAGGCTAGAGGGACAACCCCCCACTTCAACTTACATGCGAGTGTTAGGCCATTTTCGCAGCCGTCTTCCCCACTAAATCAGAAGGAACTAAAAAATTCAATAGCATAATTAACACTGCCATGAATGTAATCAGAATATATCTTAATCTGATCAGTGTTGTATTGCAAACGGGTGTCAGAACTATCGCTTTGGTTTCTAAAGGAGGAGGAAAAAAATTTGCTGAGGGAACCCTGAAACTCATTTTGAAGGATGGAAGAACACAAATTGTCGACTTGGTAATTATAATTTTTTGGAGTGTTGAAAAAAAAATAAAAGTGCATAATATTATCTTTCTCGAAGTTGATCCTTTTTTGTGCGTCATCTACTAATGCATGGGGAGAAACATCTTTATTGTCCTTTTTGGTGATGTCATCATGCGAAAAATGCCGTACTTGGTTTTGGACTGTCTCCGAAGAAATTTCCCCTGTTTGTGTGGCTTCCGAACCTCGTTGAGTCACCCCCGTGTTAGAGATTTTCGCTTTCCTTTTGTCCCGAAGTAGGTTCAAATAGTCTACTAGGAACAGATCGTATTTAAAAAATTCCTTGTGGAAGTAGTGGTACTCCTTTATGTATAAGCATAAGTAGAACTTGTGCAGTGCATGAATGTTAATCATGAGGGGGTGAATAAATATGAGGTACTTAATTAATTTTATTGATTGGTCGAACTGTTTTAATTCGTTTTTTATTTTTCTATACAAATTTTTAAATTTCACGACGAGGTTGTCTTTCTCCTTGTTATGGTGAATGGTGATGTATTTATTGACATCATTATTGTTCATGATTTTAATCATTTCTGTGACGATAACAAGCAGCTCTGCGTAGAGGTAGAAGTACTTGTTATGCTTGTCCCTTTTAGCATTTTCATTTTTGCTGTTTTCATGCTGGTTTATCTTCGTTGCTCGGAATGCACTCCATTCGAAGTTGCAACTTTTGAAGTACTCATATATCTCGTTGAGGACGTATATGAAAACGAAGTATATGTTTAAGTCACCAGAAATGCACAGGATGCATTTTTTGAAAGAGTTTTTATTTTTTAGCAATAGCAGGTAGAGGTGTAAAATGGAGAACTTGATTAGGAGTAATATTTCTTTGCTTCTTTTGATTTTACTGTTTTGCAAGAATATCAAGTTAAACCATATGTTGTCATTTTTTTCGAAACTGAATAGCAATGTTATTATTCTCTCGTCCAAGGATGAGTTGATAAAGCATGAATTAAAAAATAGGATTATATAGTACGTCGTCAGTAGACAAGGGTCCTTCTTCTTGATGTATTTAATTAACACATTAGCGAGCTTTAAAACTTCGTTTTTGTTATCTATAAAAATTATTTGGTAACTCAATAACTGGAGAATCAGACAGATTAGGTGGCTGTTCTGTTCAATTTCCACCTTTGATTTGTTCACGTTATTACCAAGGTTGTTCATAACGTAGTTAATTAAAAAGTGCAGAAATTTGCTCCTACAAAATTCGCTACTCAACCTTTTAACGCACAAGAAGTAGGTTATTTCTCCCTTGTATTGTCTTTTCTTGCTTCTCAAGCTGTCAATAAGGTGTTTCGTTATGTCCTCCTGTGGGGGGTCCATTTCTGGGGTGTGACTTGTCCCCCTTTCGTGGTTCACCGCGCCGATCGCATTATCATACAGGGAAAAGTCAAAGAAGTAGGAGTTAGTTATGGTCAGGTAAAATTTCAAAATAACGGAGCAGAGGTATGTGCCCTTTTTATTCTCCATGAGTTCCTTTAAGTGAGTGTTCAGCATGTCCAAGCAATTTAGCATGTTCGAGCAAAACTTGTATAACGTTGCCACGTCATATAGGATAAAACAAGACAAAAAATTGAAGAAGTAGTTTATGTACATGTAGGAGAGATACCCAATTTCTTTATCTACCTGTGACATGCCTTTTTCGTTGAAAACATTTATTTCACTTTTATTATTGCTGTTCAGGTAGAAATGGAATGCGTTCCAAACAGATTCTACAACATTTTTGTCCGTCAAGTATGCAAGCTTCTCCAGGAGGGTCGATATATATTTATATTTAAACATTAGCGAGGAGACGTTGCTATACGTTTGTATTATTCTGAAGCAGTTTATGGTGTACAGGAATAGCAGTTTTTTGTTTCTTTTCAGCTTTTCCACTACTGTGTTAATTAGTTGTATGTCTGGTTGGGGCGCTTGCCCGGGCTCTCCTGGTTTGTTTTGGGTTCCGCGGGGGGGATCCTCCCCAGGGGAGCAGGTCTCAGCGTAGCGCGAATCTTTATCGTGCTTATCATTATCGTACTTATCATTATCGTACTTATCTTGATCGTGAGAGTCTTCTCCGTGAGCGTCTTCTCCGTGTTTCTTCTCTTCCAGTTTTGCGTTTCCCCGCTTGACCTCCCCTTTCTGCGTTTCCCCCCTCTTTTTGCGTCCCTCTTCCCTTATCCTGGCCAGGGCCATACTCGCGCGAGAACACTTCACATTTTTCTGTTGAGAGGAACATATTTTTCCCTCGCGCTGACTGTTACCACCCTGGGCAGAGGTCTCCTGGCATGAGCTGCCCCCCGCCGTCTTTTTCAAGTACCGATTTATTCGGCATAGCGACTGCCCAGGTAGCTGCGTTTTTTTCCTTTTCAGGTTAGCCGTTTTGATCATTTGCACGTACTTCAAATAAATGTTCAGGAGGTCAGAATTGTAGAAGGTGGCGAAATGCTCCAAGATATGTCTCGCAATTTGCATGAGGATGTTTTCCTTTATTTCGTAATTGGATGAGTAGTAATCGTAAAAAAATAAAAGGAAAAATAGGACAATATTGGTGGTAATTTTGTTTAAAAATATTTTATCATTTTTTTTAAAATCTAGATGATGAGGTTCTGGGCTGTCACTTTGGTGATTTTCCTCATAACGGGAAGACACCATCCGATTGAGTAATTTTTTTTCGTCTCTGCTTCCACCTTCTCTTTTGTCGTTGTATTTATTATCATTTATGATGTACAAAATGAATAAGTATATATTGTTATTGTGAAAAATGTTGCGAACTACTACATTTTTTATATTTTGGTCCGTGTAATTTTCTAAATTTTTGTTCCAATTCTTTTTCTTCATCGTTATTAATGTATTGTAAAGGGCGTCTACCGATGTGTTCTCTGCTTTGATGGGGGTGCTAATTATTTTCTCGCCATTTAGACCCCCCCCTTTGCTATCCACATATATGATGTTTTGAAAAAAGGAGGGCAGGGTGAGTACATTTTTTATTTGAGTGAAAAAAATGTTGTAAAGTTCGTTCAGGTATATGTATATGTAGGAGACGAATATATATAACAAGTTATGAATCATGACTTCTATTTTTTTTTTTTTTTTTTATTTCTTGTTTGTTTTTTAAAACGTATTTCAAATAGTGCTGTATCATTTGGTTGAATTCTGGGAAGAAGTTCTCATTTTGGGGCAGCAACAAGGCTAGGAAGTTTCGGTCCTTGAAGCACATGCTGACGATGAGGATATAGTAGTAAATTTTGTCATATATCAGTTCCAAGTCGTTTTTTTTCTTCTTTTGAAGTAAGAAGTAGTTGAGGAAATGATTTAGATAAAATTGATTATCATGGCTTATGTTTTGTGTGAATATGGGACTCCCTTCTTCGTCCAGGTGGTGAGTATATCCCTCATCATCAGAGATAGGTCTGCCCATTTGTTTGCCCCAGTTTTTGCTATCACTGTCTTTCTCCTTTTTGTTGTCACCGCTATTTGTGAGTTTGATCGATTGGTTTTCCGTTATACCTGACGCACGCATGTTTTCAGCTGTCTTGCCGATCTTCCTACCCTGGTGAGCCGATTCAAGTTTTCTGTTGTAAAAATATATTTTGTACTTTTGCAAGTTATTCATTGTTTCCCTCTCATTGCAGAATAATAATTTCAAGAATATTTTAAAAAAGTACTTCTCAAACAGTTTGGCTTCTTTTAAAATGTAGAAATTGGTGTAGATGTTTTTTTTGCCAAGGTAGTGGAAAATACGTTCACACAAGATTGTGATATTATCTTTCGGATTGTGCTCCCGATTTTTCGATTCACCAGAATGGTTGACGTTCCCATTTAGGCAGAAAAAAAAAGGGAAGTTGTCTAAGAAAAAGCTCAGAAATAGTACAATGGATAGGAATAGAATTTTGTTTTCTTCACATTGAGGACAGTACATATCAATCATGGAGACGTAGTTGGAGTTGGCCACTTGATTCTGTTGATGTTCGTAAATTCTTCCTTTGATAGAGTCATCTTCTTCATCATAGTGGTCACTTGGATACATATATGCTTCGTCCTGATCGATGGAAACACAATTTTTAAACTTACTTATTGTGTACTCGTAAAACAATTGGCAGTAATTTTTGTAAATATCTTCCTCCTTCAGTAGGTAGTTGTGTTTGTTGATCAACCCGTTCTGTTGATCCACGCTGGTGTCTGTGTTTTTTTCCTTTGAAATATTTTTCCCTCCATTAAAAGGGATATGCACATCTTCACAAATCCGAATATTCTGCATATATATTGCATATTTTAAAATGACAAAATAGGTTCTTTTTAAAAATTTGCACACTTCCTTGTCCGCTTTGTAGTATTTCAGAAAATGCACTAAGATATGTTGCTTTGAGCTGTGGGAATCTTTAAAAAAGTGTTGCTTCCATATTTCGTACTTTAATACTTGGAGGATATACTTGAAAAAAAGGAGTAGCAGCTGGACATGCAAACATTCGATAATGATGTCGTTGTAAATGTTGCAGAAGTTGATCAGCGTGCTCATGTATTTGTTTAGGAAGACTCGTTTGAAGATGCGCAAGTTTGTCCTTCCTTTGGGGTATGTCCCAACATTTTTGTTTTCGCTTTTCTGTGTGTCGTTTCGTGGGTGGGTCGTATTATCCCCCTCTACCTTCTCTTCTAAGCGGGCTTCCAAAGTAGCTTCTAATCTCGTTTGGTGGTCTCCCTTCCCCTGTGTGAATGCCTCGCAATCATGGTGCATTAGCACGTCCATGCTTATGCGTAATATGTCTTCATTGATCAAGTGCAGGTCAAAGAAACAGCCCCGCCTCAAAACTACGTGAAGCATGGATAAAACGTTTTTCATAAAGTAAATGTCCAATTTGAGATACTCCTGTTCGTGGTTCTGAAATGTGACATTCTCTACATTGATGGTCTTCTCAATTTCGTACATATTTATTATGTTGGAGTAGACGTTGCTGTCTGAGTTTGTCTGAGTTGACTCTCTTTTGTTTAATTTTTTTTTTTTTTTTTCCTATATTTCGAAAGTATGAAGAAAAGAAAGTTGACCAGAATGGATAAGTTTTTCCTTTTCTCCATTCGCTTACTTCTTATGCGTTGCTGCTCTTTGAGCAGCATGGGGTTTCCCCCTTCTGTGTCCAGCAAGTTGAAGTTGCTATCATCAAGGTGGTCGTTTCTAACTGTAGGGTTCGTACATCCTATCCGATCAGCATCAATGGAGAGATTATCATGGCAGTTATTCTTTATCCTAATGTAGTAATCATCCAGATGAACAAAATTGTAAAGCAAGTTGAGAGAAAAGCTGGAAATTTTATTCTTCAAGGATGATGTAGCAACTGATATGAACAGCAATTTGTAGACGAAAAGGGAAAGATCTATATTATTGTCTAGGTGGTTGATTTTTCCTTCCATGTGTCCCTTTTTCTCTAGTATTAATTGTATGTAGAGGCATACATCGAAGAGGGTTATTAAATGTTTCAGTAACAGCATGTTCGCATGAATGATGGCGCTTGCGCTTGTTTCATTCCCCACACTGTTCGGCCCAGCTTCCCCCTTCTTATCTATTGTCAACTTGTTGTACATGAAAAAAAGAAGCTTGTTAATATACGGAAAAATGGTGCTGTAAACAAAATATATGGCACTCACCATTTCATCGTAGTCACTCTGGAGGAGGTAATGTGTCTGCTTGTTTGGGGTGGTTCTTGCCTTCGAATTGGCGCCATTATTCTTTTGTGTTGGTTCATTGTGAGTACTTTTTCTGCTTGTAGATGTGGCTTGAACATCATCTCGTTTGGCTGATTCGTCGCCTGTTGCGTAACTCGCTTGGTTGCATGCGCCCCGCCCCTCCGCAGAATGCGCGTGCCCCCCTTCGGTGCACAGTAACTGCATGTAGCAATTGTTCAGGTAGAAAAATAACTCGCTCAAATTGTAGATGTAAGAAAATTTGGTTTCTTTATCTGCAGAGTCGTTTATAGGTGGCAGAACTTTTAACACTTTTATCAAATTGGAAACGTAGGAGGACCCATTTTCGGAAGTGTGCTTTATATCCACTTTGGCATTTAAAAAAAGAAAAGAATTCACATTCGCAATGGGAAATCTGGGAGTCTCTAATTTGCCATTCGATTCGAGGGTGCTGCTCCAAATAGAGTGCTCGCTACTTCTGTGGGTCAAAGGATGAGAGACACTTCCAACTGGTGCACTTCCAACTGGTGCACTGCCAACTGGGTCACTGCCAACTGGTACACTGCTCACCCTTTTTGACAAATGATAATACTTATTAATGAACAGGAAGTATGATCTGAATATATTCCCCGCGTTGTAGTTCCCGTAAAAGGATAAGTCCTTTGCCTTCAGGTTTAATTTGGCATCATGGAACGCATGCAGGTAGGAATATTTGGTGGAGAAGAAAAAAAAGATTTTAACTTTTTAACGTTTAGCAGAAAATTATTTGGCTGCAGTTTTTTATAAAGCCAAAAGGGAAGGAAGAATTTTCTCTATATGAAATGAGGCCTTGTTTACATCGTCCATCTGGTTGGCCTGCATTTCGTTATCAATATATTTATTCCTGCTTGTGTCTTTTCTGTTGTATCTATTTCTGTGCAGATTAAAAAAAAAGTTGTCATATTTTTTGGATGCCTCCCAATGTAGTATATCTTCTCCGTCTCCACATCTGTTAATGACATTTTTTCGACTCTCTTTGTAGTACCCCTCCATATATTCTACCTTTACTTCATTAATTAAAGAATTCTCTAACATGTTCGTGCAGCTGTGATGAGGCGATTTTATTTCTTCAGTTAACCAATTAGGAGAGTAGTCATCCCTTTCTAAGCCCATTTCACCTTTTCTACTTTTCTGTTCTTGTAGCAAATGCGGTTCGAGAAATATCCTGTGCTTGTTCAGTAGCAAGACGTTCTGGTCGAATATCAAGTAGAAACTCAAGCTGATGGACAATGCTTTAACAATCTCATTATCGTAAAAGAAGAAGCAAAACAAGTGGGACAGATAAAAGTACCTCTCCTTGTATATTCTTTTGCATATGCTGCTATTCCTATAGTTGGTGATGATCAACAAAATTAGTATTTTTAGGACATAGACAAACGATTCAATATTGTATGTACTGGTTTGCTCCTTGGCTAACATTTCCCCTATCAGTTTTGTGTACAAACTTTTTATTTTTTCGTAAATTGAGAGAAGGAAATGATCGATGTGGGTTGGATCCCCCCTTTGGGTTTTATTTTCTGTAGTGCTCTCTACGCCAGTGTCACCTGCTCTAAATTTGGGTTTTCTCTTCAAAATAAATGACATTACGTGGTCGAAAAAATTCAGGGAGAGTTCCTCCGTCTTCATGTCTACTTTTTGTAACGCCTGAATGATAACCTCTTCGTCGCTAAGCATATGATTAAGTACAAAATGGCTTATATACATATTTAACATATTGGCATTAAATTTCCAGTCGTTTGAGTAGCTAAAGGTGTTATGGCACTGGTTCTGGTGGTTTTGTGTTTTTGGAGGGGATTCACGTCGGTGGCTTCTTATAGGGTCTTCTTTGTACTTCCACGTGGTTTCGCTTTCTTCACAAATGTTATATTGTCTCGCTTCGATCCCACTTTGTATTTCCCCCCGTTTCATCGTACCGTTTGGTGATGCATCTTTCTTCGTGCTGCCCCACCACTTGGTGAACTTTAGCCTAAACTGGTGATGCAATTTCCACATGATTTTAAGAGAAAGGGTCCTCTTTTTCTTCTTCCTTTGAAAAAGCAGGAAATACAAACTGTGCACGTTTAGGAAGACGTTCTTGTAGAAGTAGGCGATGCTAGTCAGTGCTTTCTGTTCCGTTTCGTGTTTCTCCCCCCTGCCACGGGGAACTTCGCCGCTATGGTTGCCATTGCTGCGGTTGCCATTGCTGCGGTTGCCAATGTTGCGGTTGCCGTTATCACCGTTGCCGCTATCACCGTTGCTACCCGCAAGGATTGGCTCAAAATGGTGGTCGTACAAAAAGTTGAACGAGCTGTAAGCGCCCTGCTCTAGCAAGAGTATGTACTTCTTTTTAGAGTAGTACAAAAAAAGGAGGACTTTGGAGAAAAGCTTAATATTTGACAAGACCCTCTTTTTTTCCTTCCATTCTTTGTCCTTAAGGGAATCAAACAGGGTCTCCACTTTTTTCTTGACATTTTCGAGTATAAAAAAGAGATAATAATTTCTTATTTCCTTTTTGCTATATACGCACAGTTCGTATATGATGTCAACGAATTCGTTGATTTGGAAATTGGGGGTGTAGAAATCTGGAGATTTGTTTTTTGTCTTCCCTCCATGGTGAGTAGATCCCCAAGGCATGTCATTATTCGAGCAATTGTTCAGATAGAGTTGATTGTTCCTATCAAATTTGGAGTTCACCGTTTGGGAGGCTTCCCGCTTGGTTGGTTCGTGCTGGTCGAATTGGCCCACATTTTTGCAGGCATATTCTTGAGAGCTGTCTGTCCCTAGTAAATTATTTCCCTTTTCTTCACCGAAATGCTTTTCCTGCTCATTTTGGAGATGGTGATCTGTCCTTTGAGCAACTATAGGGGTAATGTACTGCGTGTCTTGATACGCCTTGGGATGTTCGGGTTGGTTTGACTCTCTATGGCTGTAGGTTACGCTGTGGCGATTATTTTGGCTCATTAGGTCATTCTGTGAATGGGTAGAATCTCCCATGTGTGCATTTTTGGAGACGTTTCCTCTTTCCATGCTTTTGTCAGAAATGGTATTATGATCGAGCTCTCCATAGGACAAGTCCCCCCTTTGGGGATCCCCTCTTAGGTCATTATTTTCGCTGTCAAAGGATCCCTTTTCATAATTAATGTTAAAAATAAAATTAAAAAAAAAAAAAATAATTTCCGTGTTGTAGCTATACATGATCGAAATGATGTTGTGCAGGAGGAGGACAAAGTTTTTAAACAGTTCGACGAACTTGACATTTTTGGGGACATTCGTTCTACCTTCCAAGTTGTGGTTAAACGTTAGTATGTACATTTTATTTTTGCAGCTCTTTAACTTGTTAACAATAAATTGGTACATGGATCCTTTTTCTTGTTTATGCGACTTGACATAATTTGTGAAGTTGTTATATTCAGAGGATAGAAGAGACAGCGAATTAAAGAGCATTCTGAGGCTGTTTTCAACCAGCACTTGGGTAACTTTGTCAATAAATTGGGCATCGAAGTGGGGGAAGTCTCCTTGTGCGCGGCTAACTGGGAGCGACTCTTGATGTGTGAAATTGTCCATTTGATTTTTGCACCACTCGTTTTTGTACTGCCTATTTTTGCACTGCTCGTTTTTGAAGTCTCCCCGTATTTGTAGCAAAATATGGCAAAATTGCTTTATGCAGTACGATGACGAACTTTCATGTCTGTTGTGTTCATCTATCGTTTTGCTCATCTTCTCCAAATTGGGGGAATCGAAAAAGTCTTGCGATTTGAATGTCTCCAGGGGTTCATGAAATGGTTCATTATTTGCGTCGGCCGGACTTGAGAACATTTCGTTGGCATGTGGAGGGGATAGGTCTGCTGCGGCATTCGCTGCGTGATACTTTTCAAGAAAGACGTTGAGGGCGGAGTAACTAGTTGGGACGAAGAAAAAAAAGTGGGAGATGTTATTGCTGGTGTTTATGAAGGTGGATATATCTGACCGGAAGGCGGCTCCGCCAAAGAAGCTAGTCCCGCCAACGCCGTCAACATCAACGCTGCCAATATCGCCAACGCCGCCACCATCGCCAACACCACGATAGACGAAAAACAAATTCGCCAAGGAGTAAAAATAACACAGGAGATCGATGTACTCCTTATAAATTTCGTAGTCATAAAAGAAGAAAAAAATTTTGAAAAAGTGCAACAATTCTAAGTGGTGCGTGTTTAGGTGCATGTCGAAGAGGAACCGTCTAAACAGGTCGACTAATTTGGGTTGTATCTTCTTCATCAAAATGAATGACACGGGGGTGTAGTTTATGTAAAGACAGACGATTTTCAGGACCTCCAATTGTTTAGGGCTGTATTGGTAAGTACGCCGAAGGGTAGTATTAGTAAAAATATCAATGCTCTGAAATTTGTTTTTTTTTAAATCGCTAGAGGAGTTGGAAGAGGAGGAAGAAAAACTGTTCAACTCGTGGATGCTTAAAGTTTCTGAAAGGTACTCCCTAACGGGGACCCCATTTTGTTTTGCCTTTTTATCTCCACGCCCATGCAGGTTGTTTTCTTCAATGTAGTCAATGAGGATCTCCAAGTGTGAGTCTTTCTGCTTACCTGACTCACCAAAGTAGTACTCTAAGATGTTACACAGGAAATTGTAAATGATGACAAAATTGTCTATGTGGAAGTTGAGTGTGGTGCATTTTTTTTTTATGCTGCTAATTTTGCAGTGCGAAAATTTTAAAATTTCTAGCATGAAGAAAATTAACACTTTGAAAAAATAGACGCAATTGTTTTTCGTTATGAATAAGTAGTAGTACGTGTCGCCCTCATTGAAATGCGCAGTGGTTCTGTCCCCCGATTTGTGAATCGCCCTCTCTTCGTTCTTCCTTAGGTAAAATGTGTTTATGCTATTGAGCTCATCTGCGTTGTTTTCTCCGTTTGTCCCATCTTCCTTGATTGCGTTGTTTGCCAATTGGGGGGGGCCTTTCCCCTTTTCACTGTCCATCTTGTCCATATTATGGCCATACTTGAACTCTGTACCGATTTGATTTCCCCCGAGGGAGTCGCAGCCTTTTCCTCCTTTTCGAAGCAAAAGTAAGTAGAACAAATTTTGGTTAATCAGGAAAAAGAAGTTGTTCAGGTAGATATTGTGGATACTGTTGCAAAGACATCCCCCCCTCTGGGTTACACTTATGTAAAGGTTATAAATAATTATAAAAATAAGATAAGCTAGACTATTTAGAAGGTTGTTCATATGATGGAATTCACTTTCTGCCTGATTATTTTCGACGTAATTTTTGTAAATATAGTGAATATTGTAACTAAGCGTGTATACAAATTTATAGTTAAATAGAAATATGTCTTTATTGAAAATGTAAATATATTCATTTAAAATTTTGTTCACTTCTTTGTGCATATAAACTAGGTCGTCTATGCTTATTATTTTTTTGATTATATTCATCCCTAAGCATTCGAAGTAGTTGAACTTCATGCTCAGGTAGAAATGCAGCAGATTCATTTTGTTAATGTAATTTTTTATTTTGTAGGTTATGTTTTTGTCATACACGTGTTTATTATTTAGGTAGGTGAAATACGCCACGAGGGAATCTTCCCCTTCTTTGCTTCTACCTTGTTGGTTTTTCCCCGGATCCCCCTTTATGGGGTCTCCACGTTCGACCGCTTGTTTCGCTTGTTCCGCCTGTTTCGCTTGTTCCGCCTGTCCCGCCTGTTCTGCATGTTCTACTCCGTTTATGTCTAGAAAGTTCCTTCTGAACACATCGAAGCAGTCGAAGAAGTTGTATAGGTAGAAAAATGTGTAGTTATTCAAAATGTGTGCGTAATAACATTCGTCACAATTGTAATAGCTTTGCGTAGTTCCCCGTGTAGGTACCGATCCTTGGTTCAGGTTAGCATGCCCTTCCCTTATTTTCTTGGCCTTATATATCTTATAGGCTAGGAGCAAATATATACTCCGCTTATTCACTTCATTTTTTGCTTCATATAAAGAATTGTAATACTCAAAATCGTCACTTTTGGAAAAATTATTTTTTGTAAATATGTTTATGCAGTTATTTTTTTTCATTATTTGGCTTATATTTAGGAGATCCTTTTGTGAAAGTGTGCTATCTGCATTGTTGTGTAACGTTGCGGTGTTTTTTTTTGTGTTTTCCTTTGCCTTCTCAGGAGAGTGTTGCCTCAGCCGAGGGTGAATGCTTGTCGGCTCTTCGACGGAAGAGCTTTTTTTTCTTGTAGCTTTGTATTGGACTTCCTCTTTATTTAAGTCTACCATGTCGCTTGTCTTTTCCGTTATGTTGTTTTTGTATTGGACCGTTTCCTGTTCGTCTGCCTTCCCATTGGCTTCCGGTGGTTCGGCCTCCCCATTTTTGTTCCCCCCATTTGGATTACTTAGATCATCGGGGGCATTATTTACATCAAACTTAGATGCATATTCTTGAGTGTCCCATTTTGAGAGGTCGTCTGGGTTATCCCCATTGTATGCACGAATCAGCTGGATCAGAATTCTGATCACCTGGTTGTATTCATTGTTACTGTTTTGCATCTGCATGTGCTCATAGCTTATGAGGCACGTATCTGTGTCCTGTGCAACATTTAATTTTTTGGCGGCACTATTCTTTTTGTACCTTTCTTCGTTATCTCTAAAGTGGGTTAAAAACTCCTTGGTGAATGTGTGTATTCCGAATTGTTCGAATTTGCTTTTGACCTCTTCATCCTTCTGCGTGGCAGTGTGGTAGAGAGGGTGGGAATGAGCAGGGTGAGAGCGAGCATCGGAGCACCTAAGCTGCTTTTCGCACTAACGATGCAGAGCGCGTATGTGTTTGAAAGATGCACAAAGAAGCAACGTGCGATAGAGAAGACGGAGATTTAAACGCACTAATGGTGTTACGGCACAGAAGGGAGGGAGATACACATGATAGCCTTGTATGTAACACGCTTATACAATACTGTATCTGTGAGAAAAAGCAAAACTATTACGCAGCAGCGAAGTGGCTATTCTGTTCAAATTATTTTTTTGCACAAAGTGGGTGCACATTTTTTTACCTCTATTATGCACCGAACGAAGTCCAAAACGTGGATCAGCGCTTTCAGAGGAATGGAGCTGTTTCTATCGTTAATGTATCGAAGAATAATATCAAAAAAATAATTTCTTTTCTTAAAGTCTGTTTCGCTTATTATACTTTTTTCATATTTTTGTATTAGCATAATCATTGACCTGTCTCGGATGTCATCTATAGTGTGCCCTAAAGTGGAAGCAGTACGGAAAGGTTGCCGTTGTGTGTTCCTTTATGTGATCATTTTTGTAATTCTAGGTTGGGCGGAAGTGCAGGTGCAGGCATAGGCGTTGTTTTGCCCTTCGTGATGGGACAAGAAAATTGGCACATTTGGGGGAGACACGACATTGCGTGTACTTTTTATGTGCACGGTAATTTTCACTTTTTTTTTTTCCAAATGGAGAGCATATCTAGTTGTACCTATTTTTTGAATGAGGCTGCTCAGCTTATCGTCGTTCATTTTGACTGGCACGTTGGAATGACGCGAGGTTGTTAATGATCGGTGGGTTGCTGAACAGATGGGTATGCAATGTCTGTACGTATGTGTGTGGCCATGTGGAGGACGTTATTCCGTCTCTAACCACTACAGTGACAATAGTAAATAATGTTAGAACCATAAAAGGGAGTATAAAAAAGGATAAGTGCTACATCTGTCACTTTTTTAACTAATAATATTTTTACATTTTTGCAGTAAAATGCTTCTACGAATTCTTTTCCCTTTAGTTGAAAGAAGTGTGCTTTGCCGCTTCTACAAAATTGTTAAGCTTTGCACGGGCAAGAAGGAACATGTGTGATGGGGCTATAGAGTGAGCAAAGTCGTAGTGTGCTATATTATGGGTGGCCGTGCGCGAGAAAAGATGCGTGACACGTCTAAAGTTCATTCATATGGGGAAGCGGGCGCATAATGAACGCGTTCTTTCTCCCCATACATTATTTCGATACTCTCCGCTTTTCGTGCCTCTTTTGGAATTTTTTTTATTTTTCCGGTCCCTTCCCCGCGCATACAATTTGTAGCATGAATTTGAAGTCCTAAATATCGTGCAAAAAAAAAAAAAAAAAAGGGCTACACATCTTTCCCCCATTTAGACTACGAAGAGTTTAAGCTTAAAAAGAACTTCTTAATATCCTTCGAAAAAAAAAAGGAGAAATCTCCATTTCTTCCACAGTGATGAGAAATTAAGGGATGTCTAAAAGGGGCATACATCAAAACATGCGTATGTGCAAGGGAAGGGAGGAAAAGAAAAACAATGCTTATTCCTTTTTGGAGGGGAAGACAGAATATTAAAAAAAGCCTTTAAACTTTTTTTTTTTTTTTTTTTAAATTATGTTTCAGAGGTAGATGGTTCAAATGGGAGTAAATGAATTTCTTTTTTTTATTTTAACAAAAGCGGCAAAGTTAAACCTTATTGGGATGTTTAGTAGCGAATCATTTTTTGTACAATTTTGGCTTGCACGTCCGTTCTGTTTTTTGAGGCTCTTTGGAGAGAAACGTTTTAGCTTCTGTGCGGTTACAAATGTGCATATTTTTACCACGGTAGCATCTTCAAGAGGCATTATTTTATTTTTTTTTTGAACCTGCCTTTTGGTCATCCCAAAATGGTGTTTCGACGTAGGGGCGTAAGTTTAGGCTTTTACTGTTTGTTGTACTTTTTGAGAATATGATAATCACTCAAATGAAAAGGAAAACGAACATATTTGTAAAGTTAAAAGGATGAAGCGAAATTGTTTTTGTGTCGACGTGTACAAAATGTTGTAATATGAGCTTTAAGCGGTACAGGCATGCTTATATGGGGCAATTTCCCCAATGCGCGCTTTTGAACCTTATGGGGAGGTGCTATTTCTTCTTTTGGAGGTCGTAGAACAAGACAACTGTTGCAGCACTGTTGGCTGTGATGAGGTGCTTTTTGCCGAATTATGGTTGCCCAGTTGGTTGGGAAAAAAAAAAAAAAAAGGTGCTTCCCTCATACAAAAGGGTGTATGTATATATGTATGTACACGTGAGCGCCTAACCCCGATGTCGTATTGCCCCTCATTTCTGATAAACGGAGTAACCGTTCACTCTCTCTCAGCTGAAGTGTGACCATAGTGCATTTAAAGTGAAAAAGGGTCAAACAACAAAACTGCTTTTGCCTTCTTCCCATGTGGTAGGCAACACAAAAAAGGGTGCTTACCCCTGTGTGGAAAAAAACGATGATCAGCGTGGACACTTTTGAATAAAGTCCATAAAGCTGGAAAAATAACACGACAATCAAAAGGGTAAATCAAATTGCTTCATCTTGCACAGTTGGTCCCCTTATGTTATGCTCTTTTGACCAAGCAAAGAAAATGATGAGCAACGCCAAGTGGTAATAATGTAAACATAAAAACATATACATTTGTGTATGTACCGAATGAACAAAATATAATGTGTTAGCCCCCATCCCGTTTGTCATGCAAAACTTGTGATTCTTCATTAGAAAGGAAAAAAAATGACGAAACTCGTCGCATTATAACGCGGTATTCCTTCAGGGATGCGATGAGCAATGAACTTTATTGGGGGCAAAAATGTAACAAATGCGTACGCGGCACGCTTTCGTTTCGTTCGTTTCGTTCGTTTCGTTCGTTTCGTTCGCTTCGTTCGTTTCGTTCTTTTCTTTCATTTCGTTCTTTTCTTTCGTTTCGTTCGTTCCTTTCGTTTGACATCGCGGGAACATATATCGTTGGAGACAAAGCGCACATGAAAAGAAGCAGGGACATTTTTAAAAAAGGTGAGGCCGAAAAGTTGACAGAATGGTTGAGGATAACATACATGTGATTCAGAATGACCCCCTCATAATCGTAGATAAATTCCCCTACACCAGGAAGAAGGAAAGAGTCACAGGTATGGAGGCAGGGGCACGAGCATCTACGTGTGTGATTCTATGCACATAGTTATTAACACATGCTTTGCACACCCATTCTGATACCGCCCTACCCCGCATGACTGTGAAGAAGGGGGGGGGTGGAAAAAAAAACACCCGTTGTAGCACCAATCTTTCAGGGTGAACATCACCTTTGTGTATAAATATATCTTTGAAATATGCCTGTTTGTCCACATGCGTGTAAACCCCTCCCCATTTGAGCACATTATTTTAAAATTTTATCCCCCTCTGCTAGAAGAAGAAGAGAAAGAAGAAGAAAAAAAAATCACGAAGATATATTTCTTGACTCATTTCCACGCCGATCATTACAGCAACATAAATAAATACTTCCACGAGAACGTTTTCTCGTCTACCATAACGAAAAAGTTGTTAACAAACATAATTGGAGTAAATGAAAAATATATACACAATTTAAAAATTAATAAGAATTACCATCTTTTCAATTTCGAAATAATTTTTATCGACGCAAATCATTGTCCTGGATCTGTAATTATCTATTTTGAATTTGCAAATGGAACAAAAATTATACACACAGGCGATTTCCGCTATTCCAATGTTCATACCTTTTTGATAAAAAAAGTGTTAAGTTGTAAAGGGAATGAAAAAAATAGAGAACACAAAATGGAAATGTTGAGTGCTACAAAATCTGAGGAACAAACCAACAAAGGGGAGTTATCCACCAGGATGAAGACGAGCTTTTCCTGGAAGGGCAATCCATACAACATCCATTTTTGTAGTGAACATTTAAATATCTATAAAAGAAAAACATACATTGTAAATTTTGAAGAATTTAGAATAGCTTATTTAAAAAATGTTGAAGATTTAATTTGGGGACTTAAATCTGTGGGAAAAGAATTTTATTTGTATGATTCCATTGAAAAGGAAAATTACTTTAACTTTTTTATTTATGTAGATTTGTCTCTATATTTTAATCAGAACGAAGTGGACATTTTGCTTCTGTATGATGGCAATAAAAGGCTAAATGAGAATTTGGTAATTAACGAGGAAAACGTAAAGAATATTCGCTTTGTCGTGATCTCTGATAGAGAAAAGTTAGAAAATGGAACCAATCCCAACGGAACGAACTCCTCAGTTTTGGTGAAAAGGGAGTTGCTTCACCATTTGTCTGATAAGACCGTGTTGAATCTTAGTAGAGGAAATGGAGTCAAGTGCGATAAGACGAATGGAGAACACGGAAAGGTAAAAAAGGAAGAAGACATCAACGTGAACGAGTCGAAGTTTACACATGAGCATGTCACTGAAGAAGGGAAGACGATGGTAAAAGCGAAAAAAGAAAGCATGAATGATCTCATCAAGCTGGAAGATAGTCAAGGTGGGCAAAAAATAAATGCCCCTTGTGAAGTGAACGAATCGGAAGAAGACTCAAATTATATAAGGACCATTTACCTGGACACAACGTATGCCCTGTCGAAAAATAATTTGTTCGCGCCGCAGATGTATTTGATTAATTTTATTATTTATATATGTAAGAAGAAAGTGAGAGAAGATTCCACCGAAGCGGTGAGCGCCGCGGTAGAGGCGGGGGAGAAGCACAAGGCTAACCTTGCTAGGACGGGCAAACGAACCCGCGTGCATAAATATAAGGACGAGGGATGGGGAGGCAAAGTGGGTAGAAGAAACAGCGATGAAAAGAAGGGGACAACCACACATGGCGTGGAAAAGAGCGAAGACAATGGAGCGGAGGGTGGAGATGAAAAGGGATTAGGGGGAGAAGGGAATTCCCCCAAAAAAACTCTATTCATGTTTGGAACCTACAACCTGGGGAAGGAAAAAATTTACCTAAGCGTATCCGAGGCGTGCAACATGAAAATACATTTTAGGAATGAAAAAAAAAAACCATAATTGAGTCCTTCTTACACAATAAAAGTATGTTAAATAGAATAACAGATAACAAGTTGGAAGCGCAGATCCACATAGTTGACATTAATTACTCGTATATATTCCCCAGAATTGAAAAAAATAAATTTAAAAATTTAATAGACGAAGAAATCGAAAAAGAATTTGATTCTTTCTATTATATTATCCCCACAGGATGGGTGAAAAAATATTCCTTCTATCAAAAAAATGAAATCTCCATTTTTTTAATCCCATATAGTGAACATTCGAATTTATCAGAATTGGAAAGCTTTGTAAAATCTATCAAGCCTTGTAATATAATCCCTACTGTGTTTTCTAACCCGAAGGAAAAGACGAGGATCCTAAACATCTTCAACTCGTGCTTGAACCTACAGCGGGAAGTGCTCAATTTTTTAAAAATATCTGATGAGCGTTGTTTGGTCAGGAATAAAAAAATATCCAAAAGGGGTGAAAAAACGAATTACACGCAGAAACAAATTGTAAGGGGTAATATTGGGGCGGGAAAAAATTCCAATGATAGCAACCAACCCAAGTTAACGTCGTTTTTTCCGTTCATAAAAAGGAAGAAGCGGTGACTCCCCTGGGGGGGTGGAGGATACGTTAGTTCATATTTTTGTCTCGCATTGGCATTCTACTTCCCTTCGCAGCGAATACGCTTACAAATGGGGGTGAAAAAGCACAGGTGATATTACTCCCACTTTGTGCACTTTCCGAAGTAATAAATTGTCGACTGTTTTTGTATCCACCATTTTAGTTATGCTCATGTAGACATTTTGGAGAATGGCCGTACGGGACCCTACTTGAGTGCTCATGCATGGAGGCATTTCGTAATAGTGGCTAGGCATTTAATATGCCTTTAAAGTTGTGTGGCCATGTAGGTCAAACACACATATGGCACGACAGCACGTATGATTTTAATGCGATTTTATTATGCCTCTCTTTAATTTATCCTCTTCTTTTTTTGTTCGTTTGATTGGCAATTTATTACTCTTTTTTATGTCGCATCACTTTTTCTTCACCTTTTATTGCTTA